>NW_026067927.1:19636453-19835075 GCF_014885135.2 Alexandromys fortis
ATATGTTGGTTTTGCTTAGCAGCCCATACAATGAAATGTCTCTCTGTATTTAACTCATTCACAATCAGAAAAGTCAAAGAAAACACAATAATATACATAATCCAGACTCCCTGTGTATATTCCATTTTTATGTGACTTGTTTTTCTTTACTCCTTTAATCAATAATTTTCTGTACTCTGTCTCTTTAAAGACTTTATTTTTTAAACTATTTATTTCCTTTTATAACTGTCTATATTCTTTTTCTTCTCTCTCCCAAACCTACATACATCTATCCAACACTGTGACCCATTTCAAGGTCTTTTTCATCTGAATCTGTCTTTATTGCATATCTGTAGTTAGATTCTGACCACACGTGCTTTAAAATGGTAATCAGTGTGGTTGTGGCATTGCTGGATGCTGATTCTGCCTCTCTCCACCTTTCAATATAGCAGAGTTACCATTACCACCAGCTCTGGGACCACCGGTTGGGAACGACACTCACTACCTCAACTCTGGAAAGCAGCTGTCCCATGCTATCACCAAGTAACTTGCAGCACGCTGCCCAGAAATCCCATTCAAGTGCTTGGCCTCCTAAAATGACCAGAATATTGGAGCAACTAGCATGAACCAGGAAGCCTTCTTAAAGGAGCTATACAGTCTTTGCTGCTATGGCTGAGTCAGGAAGCCTTCTCTTAGAGGACCTGTGACTCTGCTCACTGCCAAAAAACAGAGCCTATCTGAAAAAAAATGTAGCTACCAAGAAATTGCACTTGGCTACTGCTTTTGTGGGTCTAGCAGCCCTTTTTAAAGGTTTCTTAGGCTTTATGTAGATGTTCATTGCCAAACATTTGGGTGCTATTCTGTTAGCAGAGACTGCTTGTTCATTCCCAGCCTCCAAGACTTGAAATAATTAAACAGAAACTGTATTAATTAAATTACTCCTTGACCAATAGCTTATACATATTTCTAACTACTTCTTATATCTTAAATCAACCCATCTCTATTAATCTGTACATCACCACAAGGTCATAGTCTACTGGCAAGTTTCTGGAATCTGTCTCCTCCAGTGGCTGCATGGCATCTTCTGGACTCTGTCTACTTTCTCCCAGCATTCCGTTTAGGTTTTTCTGCCTAGTACTATTCTGCCTTATCACAGGCCAAAGTAGCTTCTGCATTCATTAACCAAATACATTCACAGTGGGAGGCAGAGGGTAGTCCCATATCATGGATTACATGAAGTTTATTTTATCGTGGAAAGATATAAATTTATTTTTTAATTAGTTAAAAAGAAGTGGGAACTGAATGTTCTCTCATATGTATGTCCAGGCATATGTGGGCATATCTGTATGTTGATATGGGGGTCAGAGGTCAACCTTGAGTGTTGTTCATCAGGAGGTGTCCACGCCATCTTTTGGAGACAGCACGCTGGACTCATTAACTTGACTAGACTGCTGGCCAGTCCTAGATATTCAACTATATCCAGCCCCGAATACTGGGATTAAAAGTGCCTTCTATTTCATTGACGTTTTAATGTGGGTTCTTGAGACTGAACACAGGAGCTTGTGCTTGCATGGGTATCTATCCAATCCAGGACAGAACTTTCTTCTCAGAGGAATACATATGTAGTTGGATACAGAGTCACCTTCTCGGTCTTCAAAACTTCTGCTAAATATGAATATCTTTTTATCAACACAGTATCCTAACCAAAACTGTGTTACATTATGGTTTGACGGTGACATGTCTTCAGACTCATGCTTTGACCACTTGGTCCCCAGCTGCTGTCACTGTTTAGGGAGGTTGTGGAATGTCTGAGACATGGTAGCTAGCAGGTAGAATTTGATCACTAGGGATGGTCCTGAGGGTGGTAGCCTATCCCTGCTTCATGCTCCATTTCTGTTTCCTACTCTGCCAAGAAGTGATGAACCATTGTAACATCCCACGGCCTCCTTCTGTTTCCTGCCATGATGGACGGTAATTCAACCCTTGCACTAAAATAAAGTCTCTTCTTGAAGTTGCTTTTGTTGCGCATTCTCCAACAATGATGAGAACCAGGTGGTACCCACTGCGTCTGACCAAGGAGCTCATTTTGTGGGAGGAAATTGCAGCCATGAACTCATCCTACTGTAGCATTTGGTCTTCCAGTCTTATCAGCTGGAGGCAGCACTATCAACAGAACGCTGCAAGTGGCTCAGCCACAATTCAATTAACTAATGGCAACCCCGAAAGGTCAACTGCTTATCCAACAGCAGGGCTTCTTAGCCATTTTGTGTTTGTGACCCTTTTCACCCAAGACATTTTTTTAACACATTAGGACAATTTTATTAGCTCTGAAAATCAAACTCCCACAACAGGCAAACTGTACATCTCAGCTGCATCCCAGAAGACAAGGATGGAGAAGAGAAGAAAATGCCATGGCATCTGAGCTGGTGTGCAGGCCAGACACATGGCAGACAAATAGCACGTGGCAGGGAGGAGAGCTGTAGAGAAGGAGTAAAGAACCCCAACATGTTGGGAGAGCCCAGAGTTTGGGGGAAGGCATACCCAGAGCAGAGATAGACAGAAAAAGGAAAGAGGAAGTTATGGTTTTCTGATTAATTCAGGAAGCAGGCAGGATTACAAAGCTTCCTGGCTAAGCTGTGAAAAATTACACTGGGAATGGGGACAGGAATTCTGATAATGCACAGCACAGTATTTCATTATAGGAATAATTATTCCATCTATTTCTTCAGCATGGCTTAAGGAGAGATCACCTTATCAGGGGTGGTCCCTTGACACAGTGATTGAACTAACCTACTGGGAATGTTACCCAGAGACCCTATTCTCTTGACCAAATGAGCTTTTCCACCCAAGAATTCTGATGATGCTTGGTATATAGGTATATAAAATAGATATACAAGTCAAATGTTTACTGATAATCAGAGGGAAATTTATATAAAAACAGTTCTTTGGAGTATATATAATCTTGCCTTTTATTAAAGGTGAAAGAAAATTTACACGCTAATGAGGAGGGTATGTTTGTTTATTTTCACATGAAAAAATTAAATCATGGTTGAATATTTGAAACTGCTTGACAGGGACCATCATAGAAATTTCCCAGAGCTTGCTGACTTTTTTGTTTTATTTTATCGGTGCTGTGAACTCAGGTTCACATACATGTGCAGAGCAAGTTGGCAGAATTATGTTTCGTGCTTTTTCAAAAACTGTTGGAAATTCTGCCCTAATCTCAAGCCAAAATTCATTGCATGGTATTCTGTGACATTCAAGTCAGCGATTCAGATGGGAATTTTTAAAAACTCTAACACTTTAACACAGCTCAATCCAGAGGCATACTAATTTCGTACTTATATCTTGAGGAATGATAGTAGAAAAAATATTACAAACCCGTTGCTTGGTATGTAAAATAAATAAAAAAATAGTTAAAAAAAGTTTCTTTCTGTATGCAACCAATGTTCTTCTAGAAGAGCAAAAAATTCTGTATATGCTGTAAATAGTTATGATTACCAACATACAAGTGTTTCATGCAGTATTCATTGGCGTTACGTGGTATGATGGCATGCACACTGTGAAGTACAGAATTTGTGTGTTTAGAAGCAAGTTCAGTCAAGTCCCATGATGCAACATGGGGGTGATCAAGGCTAGAAACACCTCAGATTCAGTACACTGATTTTGAATTAATATTTCGGTCATTAAACAGCTAGAAACCCTTTGTTATTGCCAACGTCTTGGTGAACGCTGTGTTTAGCCATACTGCTCCAGGTGGATTCAGAAGCCAAGTCTTATTAGATGCAGTGTCGTAAGATGGTTTTTAACTGCTTCCTTGGGTCAGGGAACCAAGGGTTAATCTAGATATATAGAATTTTGCCCATACCAAATAATCTTCCAATGGAATTGTTTCTTGACCCAGAAGACATGTCAGAAGGGGGCATATCCAAAAGAAAAAGAAATCCCCTAGTGAACACAACAATGGTCCAATGAAACTAGAAATTGATACTCCCTACCACATGTGACATTATAGGCTCATCAAGTCCATGAGCAGTAAGAGATTAGGTGGGAGGTGGGGGTGGGTGCATCTCTACTGGCTGATCTTATTGATCCGGGCCTCTAAGAAGAAATTGTTGCTAAAAATAGACACGACAGAGTTTAGGATTCAGAAATTCACTGGTGTGCATATTAGAGTTCATCCACCAAGAGCCATGATCCTGGGGAAACACAATGATCTAAGAGAGATGAACACAATACTCGCTCTCCAAGGGAACGAGGACCTGGGTGCTGACAGCTGTGAGGACCTTGCCATCCCTGGTGAGAGGAGAGGGTTGGGGGATTGACCCAATGAGTATGGTAGAGTTGGGTACACTGTTTGAAAGCACTGCTCCTGCATTTTTTAGTCCCCCTGTACCCTGAGAACAGCAACACTTAAAGCTACCCATTTACCTCCCAGGTTAGACTCTGACTAAATTAAGATCCCTTGAAATAATGCGGTGATGACGGGGATAACATAGTTTCCCCTGTGTTGGTATGTGTTTGGTTTGGGGGGGGGCTGTAAATAGAAAGAGAAGAGAGGAGGAGAGGAAGCAAGGTAAGAGGAGAGCCTGGAGGAGGAAAGGGAGGAGTGGAAGGAGAAGAAAAGAATTGAGAGAATTGATAAGCCTAAAATGCTGGGGTCAGGGGAGTTTTTGGCTTCTGTTTTCATGGGCTCCCTCCATCTCTGCCATTGAATTGATTTCGACGTTTGACAGTCTGAGAGAAAGAAGGCAGGCTGTTTATTTTCCTGGTCTCTCTCCAATATATTGCTGTACTACGGATGCGGCTGTCTACCTGGAGCCATATAGCCTGTCTGATGACACTCTTGTCACGGCTAAAGTTTTCTCCAGGTTCCAGAATTGCCCGTGGCATAGGAACAGCCTCCCGCCAGGGGTAGACTCTGGGTGGCTCCCCATTGCCCTTGGTGGTAATTTTGCTCTCCTGTGCACTTGGTCTCTGTGTTAAATTCCCTTCAATGTACTCAGAGTGTTCCATCCATTCCTTCCAGGAGCCTGGCTGGTGGATAGTTGTTATGTCTGTGAATAGCATGCCAGGCATGTACAGTGTGGTTTGAGATACTGGAAACAAAAATCCCTTCCGTGGAATATTACAGATATTTCATTTATGAGCTAAGAATACCCAAGCCATTGTGTGGTGATATTTTGTATAATAGATAGTATGATTTCTTCTCAGAGATGGATGTTTGAGAATGCTGTAAATTCAGAATACCTTTTCTGTAATTATTTCTTTAGTAAAATATTCGCTAGCCTACTTGTGGAGTTGTTGACTACTGAAAGACAATCCAAACAGTGAGCCTGCCAGACTCCAGATAGTTTCAAACCTGGGGTTAAAGTCAGTGAGTCACAAAACAAGCCAAACAGAAAGACATGAATATGGCAAAGAGACTTGTGGGGAAGGAGAGGGGGCGACAGGAGTGGGGTAAGGAGAGTGAAGGCATGAGGGTAATCTCAGTTACCTCCAAAGCGTTCAGAGAGGCAAGACCTCAGCAACACATCACATTTAAGATGACACCTGACAGAATAGAAAAAAAAAAGTTAAACAGGGGGTAGGGAAACATGCCAGGTGTGGTGGTTTGAATGAGAATGGCTTCCATTGGTTCATATATTTGAATGCTCAGTAAGCAGGTGGTAGAACTTTGGGAAAAGGATTAGGGGGTGTGGCTTTGTTGGAGGAGGAGGAGGTGTGTTACTGGGGGTTCACTTTCAGATTTAAAAAGCCCAAGCCATTCCCAGTTAGCTTCTCTCTCTCTCTCTCTCTCTCTCTCTGTCTCTCTCTCTGTCTCTCTCTCTGTCTCTCTCTCTGTCTCTCTCTCTGTCTCTCTCTCTCTCTCTCTTTCTCTTTCGCAAGCGCGCACGCGCTTTTGGATAAGATGTAAGTTCTCAACTCCTGGCATGCCTGCCTGCTGCCATTCTTTGTACTATGATGTCCACAGACTCTAACCTTCTAGAACCATGGGCTCCAATTAATGTTTTCTTCTATGAGTTACCTTAGATATGGTGTCTCTTCACAGCAATAGAAAAGTAACAAGACACAGGACAGAGAAACACACAACATACACACACACACACACACACACACACACACACACGAGCAACATAGCTAGGAAGAGCAAGACTCACAGCCACTTAGGGGCACAAGCGTAAACAGGTACATGACTGCATCTCTGGAGGTAAACCAGCTTTTACTTCTTTCTCCACTTTTCATTTTCTGTGTCCCTCTCTCTTTACTCTGCATGTGCTTTTGCCTTAAATAATAGTTAGAAAATCAATGTGAAAGGGTATAGAAGGAACTCGCCCCTGCCAAAGAAATCCCACAGCTTCCCTGAGTTCCAATAGCCGGCTCTATTATTTGCACTGTACTTAACAGAGCTGAAATCCCAGTTTGTGTTAGCGACCTGTGATCACTAGGGTCATCATCCAATTAGAAAGCAAACTCACTGTCTCAGATCAGTCTGACCCACTGAAACGCAGTCCGACGGACGTGTCATAATTTAGCCTGATAATTTCATTTAGGCCATTGTAAAAGATAAATGAAATCTGAGACCTCAGCCTTGTCTGTGGTTTTGGCTGCCTTCAGTGTGCCGGTATGTAATTTTGCCTATTATTTATTTTTATAGCGCCTATGGAGTTGGTGAGTCTGTGGAGATCGCCTTCCAGGCAGTCATTAAATGTCCTTGCATAATCCCTTTGTAAACTGGCATCATAATCTCTCTAGTGACCAGCACGCTTCAGATGTGACTTTGTGATTCTATTTTGGTATATGGACACCTGCAGGGCCCGCACACAGCAAGAACAAAGCAGAAATCAGCAGGAAGCCCTTGAAAGTCCAACCTCTTCTCTCAAGGGTTAAACAAGCCAGTTGTTGGAGCCAAGATTCTAACGTGTCTTCTAAACGTTAGAATCTAATGCAGTGGTTCTCAAGCGTCCCAAAGATGAGACCCTGTAATCTAGCCCCTCGTGCTGCAGTGACCCCAACCACAAAGTTATTTTCCTTGCTCATTCAAAACTGCACTTTTTCTACTTGTATGAATCATGATGTACATAAATATCTGTTTTTCCTGATGGTCTTAGGTGACCCCTGTGAAAGGATCATTTGACCTCCAAGGGGAGTCGCAGGCTGAGAACTGCTGATCTAAAGCTTCAGGGAAAACAAAAATGAAAACAACAAGAAAAAGCTCTAGGTAGGTTGCTGAGAGGGGCCTCACTACCAAGCCTGGTGATCCCTGTACAACATCCTGTCTGCAGTCACTAGTAAAGAACTGTACATTTAGGATTTGCAAAGAAAGCAGATTTCATTGAAATATTTTTATCACAATAAACTAAAATAAAAATTAAATCAATGAATAGCAACTGTTGCAGTACGTGGGTGATTGGAACCCTGTGATATCAGAATAATCTGTACACGTGCAATCACAGAGAATCAGAAACCTTCCAGGGTAACTTTCCTAGGACAAAAATGCACAGAAGCTCTGGGGTGCTTACTCATCTGGTTTGGCTGAGATGTCACGCAGTTGGCACTAGCTCTCATTTCTCCCTCCTCCACTCTTCAAACCATGATACTATGTTTGATACCAGTTGGCCAGTGTGAACACCTTCTCTAAGTGGACTTAGCACTTGTCTTTCTGTGACTTGTTGTGTTATCTCACAGATTACCCTTAAGTCTTATCCCTCGTGTTAGATTTGTAGAGTTTCCTTGTTGAGGCTAAAGCTTATTCTATGGCACACTGTTCCACATCTTCTTTTTCACTCATCTGTCAGTAGAGAGTTAGATTGTTGTAAGAATAGTAAATGGGGTGCTAATATCTCTTTGAGATCTTCCTTTGCTCGGGGGCGGGGATATATAAAACACAATTAATAAAAACTCAGAGACAGGTATTGGGGTTTAATCTAAAGACCAGAAAAGCAAAGCAGCCAGCCACTTGTTCTTACCTCTACTTCAGTCCAACAATGGTGGTCCTGCCTCCAGGAAACCCCAGAATGAGACTGAGACTGAGAGCTGTCTCTTCCCATTTTATAATCCTCTCTAGTTCTGGGATTAAGGGAGTACACCACTATTGCCTGGTTTCCCTGGCAAGCTAGTGTGGCTACTGGGATTAAAGGTGTGTGTCATTGCTGCCTAGTCAGGAAGGCTGGCCAGTGTGGCTGTTTTATTTTTCTGATCTTCAGGACAGCTTTATTTCTTAAAATACAAATGAAATGCCACTGCAGATAAATACCCAGAAGGATTTTTGGAAACATATGGCGGTTCCTTTGTCCATTTTCTGATGAATTCCCCCAATGTTTCCTACAGCTGCTGTACCACGCTACATTCTCACCACTATGCATCAAGTTCTCATCACTCTGCAACCTTGCCAATGCTGTTCCCTTTATGATTACTCATGACAACTATAAGGCCTTACTTATTGTTGGTTTCACATATATTTCCCTGATAATGGTAACACTGAGGATTTTCTTATAATGTGTCTGTTGGAGGTGTGTGTGTGTGTGTGTGTGTGTGTGTGTGTGTGAAAGAGNGAGAGAGAGAGAGAGAGAGAGAGAGAGAGAGAGAGAGAGAGAGAGAGAGAGAGAGAGAGAGAAAGAGAAAGAGACGGGGAGGGAGGTTGAGAGACAGAGTGTGTGTGTATGATATTTAATTTCTTATACTATTTTTAAACCAGATTATTAAGTTTTTTTTGCAATCAATTTACAGGAATTCTTTGCAGATTAATCCATTAGCAAAGATAGAATTTGAAATGTTTTCTTGAATTTCGTTTGTGGCCCTTTAGCTCTTTGAATAGTCCCTTGACTGTGCAAAAGCTTGTTGTTCTACTATTTATTTCTGTTTTTGCTGACTATACCTGAAAGTAATGTTTCCTCTCTCTCATAAATTTTAGTTAGACTCTGGCACTTTTGTGATATGTAACATTTTAAAATTTAAAAACCATGTAAGATCAAGAACAAGTCACTAAAACTCATATGGGGAGGGAAAGGGCTAGATCCAGACACCTTGATGATTCAAGAATCTTCTAGAATGTCCTTCTAGCCACACCAGGCATTTGGATGATGTTTGCAGTGTGTGCAATCTGTGGACAGCACTACATAGTATTGAGTTCAGTGATCAAGATCCCAAGCATTCAGCAGAGACAAGATAACAATGAGATCTCTAAGTATAGATAGGAATATCTCTTAATATTCCCAGATCTAACCAGGAACTCCTGCCATGTAGCAAGTTTGGCCCAAGTCAGGAGCTGTGAACTTTTTCTTCCAAATAAGACTCGTTTTGCTATTACTAAACCAAATACCAGTGTGTCTTGGCCAAGAACTGGATTTTTCCTGACTTCCCCCACCTTGTCTCATGCATGGTTTTAATTTCTTAGACTGGCAACCTCTGCATGAGATGTAAGGAGATAGTGTATGGGCAAACCAGTTCAGCTCCTGAGGATTATCCATCTATATGGGTTAGGTTACCTTGGGCACTCTTAAAATTGCCTCAGGAGAAGAGTCTGTTGCCAGAAGTCTTAAATCATCTGAAAACTCCTTTGACAACCTGAATAATAGAAAGGGTTCTTATACAAACAGCATCAGGTTTGATGAGCCAATTGGCTCTTCTCTGAGCAGGGGCTGGATGGGGCACAGGAGACCCCGAGAGTCAGGTGAACAAATGCAAGCAGAGTCCATGTCATAGAATAATAAAATGTCTGTGATTGATCACAGCAAGGACACCTTTGAATCTCATGGAGATGAGAAGACATGAGGAACAGAGGTCTGGGAGGGGATCCAGGAGTGCAGGTCTGCAGGAAGACACAATTGGGTAGATAACAGACAGCCTTTCACTTTTGAGTTCCTCTCCAAAACTAATTAGAAGTACGTTTTCTCTTCTATTCTAAACCCATCATGGGTTATCTCCCTGGATACTACAGAAAGTCTGCTGTAATTAATTAACACTCTAAACTGTTTTCAACTTGTTTTTTTTTTTTGGATAAAAATATTGTCTCTATGATTAATTGATACCTTTGTAAGGGCATTCAAAGTCTTGGTCATTTTTTTTGGCCCTCCCTAGCATTTAGCTCTACTGAAAATAGAAGACTTAATTAATAAACTTTCATTGCATGAGTGATTGAATCATAATTTCTTAAGAAAACAGCATTTCCTAATAGTTTGTAAATGTCGGCATTACCTCTGTGCTGTTTGTAAGGTGAGAGATTCTCTTGAGAGGGATGGAACTTGTTTCCTGCCTTTCAGGCTCATTTATCATCTTTACATTTTCTTCAGAAGCATTGGAATTTTTGCTGTACTCTAAAATGCATAACTCCAGATCGCCATCCACACCAACTGGAGGCATACAAGAGGAGAGTGGAGATTTGTAGAGACCAGGGTTTCCCACATGACTGTGGTTAAACACTGTGTCAGAGCTGTTATTAAGATGGTATATCACACAAGCCCTAGCTCGCCCATACCCAGCAGGCCTGTTTTCTAGAGCCCTTGTACAAACTGCCAATGGATGCTACTCTCTTTGAATTCCCTTTTGTTCCTCAGACTAGCAAATATTTTTAGCAAACAGCAAGACTAATGTGACTCTATGCTAAAAATGGCCAACATCGGTATAAACAAAATTTATTTAGGAGCAGAAAAGTGCCTCTGCGCAATTATCTTGTTTTAACACAAAGGGGATATTTTACAATTACGAACACCTGTTGGCAAATTTCTAACTCTCTCTGTGGCTGCAGATGCTGCTGGGTTTCGCTTTGTTCCTAAGCTTAATAGTCTCACTAATTATAACTGCTTAAAAGTATGGCCCGAAAATGCATCGCAGACACATACTGAAAACATATTATCTGAAAATAACACAAATTGAAATAGAAAAATCAAAAGTAACTATAATTAGTTGATAAGCACAGTGGTCTTCCTAGAGAATTAGTTTTGTGACTGGATGTAGGGCAAAGGTCAAATCTCTCACACATTTCACGTGAGGAAAACATCTTCCTTTGGGCTTTGCAAAATGCCTGAAAGCCCTTGTTATATTTTGCTTGAATGTGCAATGTGTGTTTATTTTAATGCAACACTTATGATCTTTGTGATGCGTCTTTCTCTTGACCACAAGGTCCCATAGAGCTGAGAGTAGTGATGTTGTATGTGATGTTGTATGTTACCTCTTCTCAGAAGCAGGTAAACTTGTAACTATATGGTTAAGCTACGCATCCTTTTTAGGTTTTGCTGTCTCATAAGTACCTCAGGACTTAGACAGACCAGGTGGGAATGTAAGTTATGTTTCCCCTCAGGCACGTTCCTTCGTAGGATGTAGGAATGAGACTACTGGATTCCAGGAGGAAACAGGATATTTCCTTCCTGGTTGTTTCCTGTTGTTGTGCCTGATCAGCCTGTCTCCCTCCTCTTCCTGTGACCATTGTAGTAGCTACGCTTCTTTACCCTGGTAGCAGTTGTTCCAATTTACAGCAGCCATTGAACCAGAAGGAGGATTTTTCAGTGTAAGGATCAACTTCAGGATAGCTTTGCCCATCAGAAACGCTACTAAATATACCTAACCTTTAGTCTCTGGGCCACAGGGTAGCTATGAACAAAGTGTGATATAAAATCTTAAACTTCGTTAAAACATTATGAGACTGTTGGTTTTTAATAAATTGATTGAGCAGTTCTAGAGGGTAGATTTTACAGATGACAACACATACTACGATGTCAAAAGACTGAACTTGACTGCATCAAGTCAAGCCTGTCCTCGAGGCTCATGAGCCTTTTGGGAACCTCCTATGCCATCAGAACCATCAGCAGTAGCTGAGCAGTGACTTCCCTCAGAGGCCTGAGGGTCAGTCCCTCACATCACCCTGCAAGTTTCTCATTTTTCCTATTTCAAATATAACTCCAGTAGCAATAGCTTGTTGCAGAAATCACTACTGTAAGGACTCTGGATTCACTGTTGATTTCTGCAGTTACTTAGTGAACAACTGATTATGCTTGGTATGTTAATTTCTTGTCATGGTGCTGTGGGCAGATACCTGACACGAAGCAGTGGAAGAAAGGAAGCATTTAGGCTCACAGTTTGGGAGAATTTTCCATCATGGTGGGGAAAGCAGATAGGAGATACTCCCATCTATAGTGATAAGGTTTCTAGCTTAATCTTAGCAGATCTGTAAAGAGGATGCTGATACCCAGGCAGATCTCTCTCTCTCTCCCCTTTCCTCATTAATCAGTCTAGAACCTCAACACATGGTGGTGGTGTGGTCCATACTTAGGGCAGATCTTTACCCTCGGTTAATCTCTGGCAACGCTCTCACAGATATACCCAAAGATATGTCTCATTAACAGCCTAGGTGTTTCTTTGGAAAGAAAATTGATATTTGAAAAATTCATAAATATATATGATGACTCTTGATTGTATATGCCCCCAATCTCTCTCCTCCCCTCTTCTTTCCTACCTTTCCTTCCAGCTCCAAGTTCTCTTTTATAAAATAACCTATTGAGATGCATTAGTGCTTACCATGGCTGCAAGGTTATGGACAACCTGCAAGGTTATGGTCAACCTCCAAGAAAAGAGACTCTCCATCTTACAATAGTCATCAACTAACTGACAACAGCTTCTCAACTAGGAGTGAAGTCTCGGGATCCCCGCCCCCTTCCACGCTGAAATCTTTTATCTTGTAGAAGCTGTACGCACGGAACTACAATTTAGTGAGTTCATATGCATTTCTAATAGGTGTTTTTTCATCCAATCAGTTTGGCAGTCAAAATTAATAATCACATTTAGTTACAAACTCTTTCAATTAAACTTTTTCTACTAAAACAACTAGCGTGACTTCTATTTCCTATTTGGATCCCAATTGATGTAATTTCTATAATCACATTTCTGCTGTAAAGGTCACACTCATTCCTGTATCATCCAGCATCAGCATCACATGGAATGGCAGTGTGTGTGTGTATGTGTGTGTGTGTGTGTGTGTGTGTGTGTGTGTGAGAGAGAGAGAGAGAGAGAGAGAGAGAGAGAGAGAGAGAGAGAGAGAACGTGTGCACTTGTGCACTGTCTTAGGTACAGCATGGTAACCAAGTCATACAAGTTATTCTATAGGATAAATTTTATTTTAACAGTATAAGCCACCATATAAAATACCTGAAATCTCAAAAACTTCCTGATTTCAAGTGATTAGTAACCTTCTAGCCAAGTCTACTGAAACAGACCATATTATCTATAGTAATGTTAATGTGAAACTCAAGAATCCAGCTTCTGAAGATTTGGAGACAACAGGATAAAAGTAAAGAGATTTCCTAACAAGTATTTGTCACTACAAGATGCTGCTGAGACTCAGCCCTCTATCCCAGGGCAGTGATGATCTTGCCTGGCTTTAAGTTGAGCTCATTGAAGGAGAACAAAGAAAAACACAAGCTGGAAGGAGTTTCATGAAGTGAAGATGAGAAAGAACTGAGATCAGTAGAGAGACGAGTTAGAGGGCACACTGCAGCAACCAAGTGTATTTTTATCTGGTATTCAACTATGTGCAATTGTGACATCCGAAAATAAGTGATGCAGAAAAAGAAAAAATAATTATAGGGAGGATAATATATAATAATTAACTACTGGAAAAGAGTAGGCTTTAAATAACAGGATAGCAGGGAAGCAGGGATAACTTGAGCTGATTATACCGACTCAATTTCTCACATTGAGGTGAGAGGAGCATTATCATTTAAAATTCACAGCCCTTAAAAAACAGCAGACAAAACATGTAATTATTCTCTGCCAACGGAGAGAATAAAAGGCTGCCATGGTGTGGGTCCATGTTTAATTTACAAAGTTCCATGTGTTTTTCAAGTTACCTAACCTCCTCTTTCTTGCTTAATTAAAGCACTCAGAAAATCCTTGAACATCTTAGAAATATTGGCTATATTCTTTTTAAGTAGGCATAGAGAGAGAGAGAGAGAGAGAGAAAGCTTAATCACAAGACAACAATAGTTAGAAAAATCCATAAGTACTGATTTGTTATTTGAATATCACATAACAAAGAAATCTGCACCAATACAGGTATGTGGTACGATGGGTGTCAAATGTAGCCTCTGAGTCACACACTTTACTGGACTATGCAGAATAATACTAATAGGCTCACCACAAGGGTAACAGAAGCCAGTAGGTTCCATTCTGGGCATTGCTCCAGAAAGGATCACTGGCAGAAGCAAAGATGAGGAAATTTACCCTGATACTTTCAAACTCTCTCCAGCCCCCAACATTCTCATTGTTTTATTTTTTTGTTTGTTTGTTTGGTTGGTTGGTTGGATTTTGGTTTTTCAAGACAGAGTTTCCCAGAAGCTATGGAGTCAGTCCTGGGAAACTCTTTCCTTTATAAGCTTCTATGTTTAAGCTAATAAGCCTTGTTGAACCTTATATAGACAATACTTATCTTTAGGTGTAAAATAACATTTTAGAAATATGTCTCCGGAGCATTCTGTCATGTTCAGCATGTAAGGGCCTTTTATTGCCCAGAGAAGAAGTACATTTCTGTTTTGAGCTAAATATCAGGCCTGTGTTTGATTGACAGCACAATTTCTCAGAGGTTTTGAAGCATGTTTCCTTATTATTATTATTCCTTGTACTGCAGTCAGATTCTGTTCACTCTTTGAAAGGCCCTAGATCTAAGATTATATATCCTTTGACAATAGGGAGCTAAATAAAGAAAGTTTGCAAATGCATAGTAAAATATAATTATCGTGATGGTTAGATTTTACACTTACATTTTTAAATTTAAAAGAGAAACATTCTCTGCATCACTCTCCAAGTAGTTGAGAAAAGACATTTTTGAATTGGAATTATATAGAGCAGAAATTAGATATAGCTGACTCTGTAGTTTTCATTGTGTGGGCATGACTCTACCACAAGACGTCTCAGAGACATTTGAGGAGTTGCGGAAGTTGATTAGCTGAGAAGGGTCATAGGTGGCTCTCGGTCCAGCCTTAGCTGTGTTTGACACATAGAGACTTTTAGCTCCTGAAGCACAAAAGCTTGTTTCCCAGATGGTGATTTATTTGGTCTCTGAGAATAATTTGGATTCTATAGCTGAGTCAGCTGTTCTTCATGAACAAGTCAATGTTAAGTGTTGACCTTCACGGCCCCATATAGAGCCATTGTAAAGGTCAGCAGAGCACTGTGAACCGCACATGGGATTATGAAATGATAGAGATGTGGAGAGAGACTCGAGGCATTACCTCTTTCTCTTTAATGGGGATGAAAATGAGGTGAGGCCTGGATCACTTGAATCAGGTGCTAACACACTAAATCATCTCATAATTAGGAATAATAGTCAGAGTATCAGATGCATGCTGTTCAATACCCCTCCTGTTTGCCATGTAAGCTGGCTACCATTATCGCCCTCATCCCATGGTGGGGGAAAACAGAGCCAAAGATGATTCTTGGTCTCTATTTAGGTCTCTCATTTAGAATGCGGTGAGATTGAGCACAGATGGCCGGTCCTCTGAGTCAATGCTCTTCAACACTGAAAACTCACACTCTAGTACAGGGATTGAAAAACTTTTATAAAGACCCAGAGAGTAAATCCAGCAGGCTTTTCCACTGCAGACTCTGTAGCAATGATGTCATGTTGTTGTTATGATATAAAATCAGCTAGGGATGATACATCAAAACAAACAGAAAAAATGTGTTTGTACTTTTGTGAAGCTTTCCATTTTATACTAGGCTAAGGGACAGCTTAGCATGCCAGCCCCTGATCAGTCACCAAATGGCTCACTATAATTAGTATAATTGAGGCACAAGTCCCATGAATGGGACATATCTATATGCATATACACATACATACACATGTATGCATATGCAAAATCAGAGAGGGAGGAGTGATTTATCTTGCCTAAGAAAGGTTAGGGTTAGTATTCAAACCATATGTAGAAAAACATGCAGCGTAAAGACTGACAAGAAAGAGGACATTCTGAAGAGAGGTGACAACATAAGGCAAGATTCTGGGGGCAGCGCACTGGAAAAACAATGTGTGGTTTTCTAGGTAGGCCGTTTAGGTGTCTAACAAAGAGCATGAGGAAGGAAGCCTGTGGGAGATGGGATGGGGGTGGCGGTCTGTGGCAATCCTACAGCAGGTTTAGGGATTGGTTTCAGGTGGGAAAACTGGGAGACATTAGGACCCCTTTTTGAAAGAGAGCGTCAGTTGACTCATACTTTAAACTTTAATTCTTTTTTGTGCAGCGGCTATTGTTCATTCAATCAAATCCTTGTCGCATAGACATGAAACTTGATCCCTAGAATCAACATAAAAATGTCAGGGCATGATAGCATTCACTCACAATTCTAATGTCGAGGAAGTAGAGACAGGAGGATATCTGGGGTGCACTGGCTAGCCAGCCTAGCCTACTCATCAGATGGCAGACCAGTGAGAGCCTCTGACTCAAAACCCAAGATGGACAACCCATAAGGAATGATGTCTGTGGTGGATTTTTGCCTCCACACATACACAGACATGTGTGCACATGTGTGTATGCACGCACGTAGTTGTGATCTCAACTTCTTCAGATTTTCTTCAGAGGGAACCTATGATTCAGTACACTTTAAAACGATCTTCTTTGTATTGAGCAGATTTAACTTTTGTAAGAACTTAATTCCAAGAAATATGATTTAGTAAAAGAGCATTAAAAAGCTAAAAACAAAATGTTGGCTTATTAATTTGTGAAGGTACTGCAACTTTGGTGTTTTGTTTTATTTTTTTTCCAATGCCCCTGAGCTCTGTTTAACTTAATTAATAATTTCCCTTTTGGGCTCACAAGTAGTTTTCATGTTATTCATGAATAGGAAAATTTTGAATTTACTTTCATCTAGTCAATCCCCAATAGAAATATTTAATGGAAATTCATAGTTTCAAAAAGTCTATCATACGCCACTACAAATTATCTGGAAAGATACAGAACATAGTGCTGGTGTTTGGTTCTGAGTTCCCCTTGAAAATAATCCGAAACAAACCTCTAAGAATGAAGGGTTAGTTAGACAAGAGCTTTGATCTATTTCTAGATACCTGACAGACCCATCTAGAGCCAGCCACCAGTAGACACCACACCATGAACTTTCTAATTCATAAACTGAAGATCAACTCATCATGTTATATAAGATGTTTCAGAGAATAAAGTAGTTTTTGTGTGCATGATACCT
This sequence comes from Alexandromys fortis, assembly GCF_014885135.2. NCBI lineage: Eukaryota > Metazoa > Chordata > Mammalia > Rodentia > Cricetidae > Alexandromys > Alexandromys fortis. The sequence continues at coordinate 19,653,611 of NW_026067927.1, forward strand.
GACAAATCAAAGCAAACCTTCATGGCCTCAATGAGTTAAAATAGGAATCAGTCATTGCTCTTAAAATATATTTTGATCCTAACCTGTAAAGTGGTCAATAGAACCAGAATTGAGTCACAACAGACTCTACGATTCCCAACACTTTGGAATAATATACGAGTAGTTTAGACAGAAAGTACATAAAATCACAGTGAGATATTTAAAAAAAATATCTTCTGGAGACAGTACCTTCCCCTTCATAACATAATCTACAGATTAAGCTGCCTCCAGCATAAGCCTGCAACTGTGCACAATGGCTAGTTCTTGGCATTAGCAGAGACACTCCTGCTTAGATCTTAATGCGATATTAATTAGATTCTACCGTTTTCACAATAGGAATCTCAGCCTGAACCACAATCAAGTTATTAATTGTCTGGAGTGAACCTTTATCTATCCCAGGACAGGCATGGCAATTTCAGCAAAACTTCTCCATAATTCTCTTAAAGTGGAAAATCAATTGATTGGTTTAATATTAAATTAAATTGTGTGGATGTGTTCTTTGATTCAAATTATTAACATTGCACCAAGGATCTCTGCAGCTATGTCACAAGAGGTAGCAGCCTGAGACTTTCTTGTGATGTCATTGATATCTTTGTGTTGTTGGCATCATAAGTCAAGTGGAGAATTCTTTCTACTTAACTCAAATTTCTGGTAGAGAGTTTGTCTGGTTGGTGGTATTTCTTGGAGCTTATGTGCTTATGCATCTACCATAAAGGCTGTTTTATGAAGAATTTTATTGGTTGAGTATGAGAGCTTGTGTGTGTGTGCATGTGTGTGTGTGTGTGTGTGTGTGTGAGGGGGGGGGAAGCATGTGTGAAGAGAGTGTTCTTGCTACTTTTTATAGTTTCAATTTGATTGTCACCATTGGGTCATCTCTATCTTTTATGAGAATGTCCTTTTGAACTTGGATTTCAGATTTATGGTCACCTTGTTTTCTGGCTTTTTGAAGAAAACCCAGTCACAATTTCTGATTTCGTTTCCCTGATATAGTGTGTCATTTTCATTTGACTGCATTTACCATTTCTTCTTAATATTCGCTTCTTGTCTTTTGATTATCTGTAGCAATGTCTCTGCTCTTATCCCTGATGTTGATGGCTATGCTCACTCTCTTGTGTGTAGCTCATTTTCAGATTGATTTCCATGAGGCCATTAAAACCCAAGCCATCCATTGAAGGGAATGAGTTAACTCATTAACATGCCATCAGCATGAAAACAATTATGCTGCCTCTTGGGGATGATGGAAAATACAGTTCCCACATTCATTTTCCACAGTGTGCTTTCTCTCTTGTGAAACTCTGGTTAGTACGGGCTACTTGAGAAGTTACGGTCATTTTCCTTAACTCCCTGCAATTTGCTTTTCCTGGAAACTGCCAAGACACAGAGAAGTGAAGTTCCTATGTGTCTCCTGTTGTCCATGATCTTGTTACATGTATTGCTACACATATCCAATCCTCCCTACAAGAAATGACCTCATACCAGGTGGTGGTGGCACATGCCTTTAATCCCAGCATGTGGGAGGCAGAGCAGATGGATCTCTATGAGTTCGAGGTCAGCCTGGTCTATGAAGTGTGTTCCAGGACAGCCAGGACTGTTATACAGAGAAATCCTGTCTCAAAAAGAAAAACAAAGAGAGAGACAGAGACAGATAGAGACAGAGACAGAGAGAGAAATTATCTCACTTTATTCAAACCTTAGTATTTAGTTTTGAAAGCAGAAAAAATAGAGAGCTGGCGAGATAGCTCAGCGGTTAAGAGCTCTGACTGCTCTGTCAAAGGACCAGAGTTTGGGTTACAGCACCTACGTGACTCACAACAGCCTATAACTCCAGCTCCCAGGGATCCAGCAGTCTCTTCTGGTCTCCACAGTAATTGCACTCACATGTGCACATAGCAGCCTACATACTTACAAATAAACATAGTTAAAAAATAAAGTATTTTATATTTACCCCTTCTGATACTTTGCATTTTTCCTTGGGGGTACAAGCTCCTACTTGTCACTTCCCCTACTCTGAACTTGCATTTGTGAATGCTCAGTAACTCTGAATTCCTATACAAAAGCACAAGGGTCATCATTCCAGCATGGACAGAGGAGGGGTTCCTAAGTTCAGGAGCTACTAAAAGACGATGGCTGAAAGAGGACAGTCAGTTTCCTTGAAGGATGCGCCCCCTTTAGACCAACCCTCCTCTAATGAACAACCCCCCATCTGTGGACATATGGGCAGCACCAGTTAGGTGCAGTGAGTTAAGAAAAGTGACTAGAAGTTGGGAGGGATCATGTGGTGGGTGTCCAGCAGGAGCTGAAGTTGGAAAATAGGGAGCAGGTGAGTATGATTATTAGAATAAACATGTGTGAGATTCTCAAATCATAATTTTAAAGTGGTATCTTCAAAATTAGAGAAGAAAACCAGATCCCATTGTGACATATCCATGAAGATCTACAAGGGTCTTCGACCACATACACCCCACTTTTCTTGTACCCATCCTTCCTGCTCATCTTCTTCCTCCTCCCAAATGTTGCCATCCAATTTCCACAACTTTAATCCTGCTTCTTCTCCTCTCCGGATAGAATTGGTCCCACCTCCAACTTTGCCACCCTTCTGCTTTCTTCTAGCTGTTAAATCCGTCCATTCATTTTTTTCATCTTACATATTTTTACACTTTCATTCCAGAATTGCTTTAAGGTTCCATTTTATTCCTTAAAGTTCTTCATTTGAATTCTTCCAGTCCATCATTATGTTAATAATTCCCTATACGTCCTTGAAAAATAGATCTATAAGAGATACATAATGTTCTTGTTTGGCAGTTAAACTGGAATGGGTCTCTATTTATTGTTTTTTATTTTCTTGAACTGAGGATACATTGTTCTCTTATATCACATGACTAGTACTGTTTTTTCTATTACACACAACGAAATAGTGATAAGAAGGAAGTTCTGAAGTCTGCTATCTTCCCTTAAAATAGTCTTTTTGTTATGAAAATGTTAGGTGGTATTCATTGCTAGTGTTCATTTTGGTATCAGTGAACTGTTAATTTGGCAAACTTCAAATTCTGCCTGGATTTGACATTGCTCAAATGCTTTTGACACGTTTCTTGATTCTAATTGCTACTGTGTCACCTGGATTCTCGGGATGAGCAGCAGCTGCTATCTCTTTAGCTGTCCTGCTGCTACCTCAGCACCACATTTCTCCCCACACGTCAAGTTCCAACATAAAACAAGGTCTCCATTGACATTAGGATGCTGGGCTCTCCTTCGTAGCTCTTCTTTCTCATCTCGCATTCTAACCACTATGGGAGCCCATCAGACCTTAGCAACCTGTAAGACTCTGGTTTCTGTTTGGTCTTGATCTCTGGCAAAGTTAAATCAAGAAATAAATCCTGCTTGAAGTATTTTCTTCTGTTTTTCAAAATCATTTACCCAGAGCCTGTGAGATGGTTCAGCGGGTAAAGGTAATCGCTGCCAAACCTATGTTTGATTCGTAGAATCTGTGTGGTAGAAGAGAATTAACCTGACTCCTGCAAGTTGTCTCTTTTCTCCACATACATGTTGTGGCATGCATGTATCACACACACACACACACACAAATAGATGATAGATAGATAGATAGATAGATAGATAGATAGATAGATAGATAGATAGATAGATAGATAGATGAAATAAAAACGTATTCAGAGTATTCTGGCACTTTTGTCTTTAACGTCATTTTCTTGTATTGGTTCAAAAATTACCTTCTGGAAGGTTCATTTAAAGCAAGCTACTTTGCTATAAATAGATGTCAATGATTTACTTTCTAGTCTCATCTTTCATGTGAAGTCATAAGATACAAGACACAGATTCCATTGTCATAGCTGTCATATGAGACCTTGAAGTCGTAAGAGGCCAGGGGAAAGTTTGCTAAGAGAACTTGGCCCTAGCACACTCCGGATTTCTCCAGCTTCAATCTTACTTTTTCTACTCTCTGATCTGCCCCATTTCTCTGTTCTACATTACTTTAACAAGTTCCTGCCCCCACCCTCTGTGTCAAATGTCATGTTGTCCCTAAACTCTCAGTTCTCCAAAGTATGTTTTATAATGACTGATTTGCTTCTTTGAAAAGTACAATGAAAAGGTTTTCCAACCTCACCATGACTGATATCTTAGGCCACTGTCATTGACAGAAGAATTTTTTTAACTATAAAACCTAATTTGAGTTTTGGACTTTGTGGAGAATTTGTTGACATTCTCTCTCTCTGTCTCTCTCCCTCCCTCCTTCCCTCCCTTCCTCCCTCCCTTCCTCCCTCCCTCCCTTCCTCCTTCCCTCCCTTCCTCCCTCCCTCCCTCTCTTCCTTCCTCCCTTCCCTCCTTTTTTTCTTTCTCTCTCCTTATTTCTTAACAAGGCCTCACGAATCCTAAACTGGCCTTCAATTTTGCAGCTAACCCTGACCGTGAATCCCTGCCTCCACCCCCTAAGGCCTGGGATTGCATCACCACACCTGGCCTTAGGAAATACCTAATTTTTGAAGTTAGCAAGTCATTTACTAACTTCCAAATTCTGATTGCAAATTAACTTTTCATTCTTTTCTGCCTTGTACAAGCTGAATTCAAGACACATTATTCTATTTTGTTCACAATATCCTCTCCACTCTACATCTTCCTTCATTATTTTCCACTTGCCAAGCATGCTAATCTTCTCCAGTTAAAAATAACATTTCCCTGTAACGCTGTAGAATTAATCACACTGGGACTGAATAAGCACTTTCGAGCCACAAGTGTGCTCTTTTATCTGTTCTTCTGTCTTGTCTTTCAGGAAGATATCCTCCTACTGCCATAAACATTTTGCGGGAAGGATGTTGTATTAATTTGGGTCTCAAATACAGCAGTGCTAATTCTCCACCGCAGCTTCAAAGTGCTGCCCTGTGCCAGGTGGACCCCAGGTGCTGCTGTCCACCGGGCAAAATGAGAATATTCCTGCCCACACCAGGCTGAGACCCCCGGCAGCCCTTCCGTGCTGCGTGTTCAGCAAATGCCTGGGGAATCTAATTACACCCACTTAAACCATATTTTAATAAAATTGAAAGGGACATGATGTCCTCCCTCCCGGTGGCTCATCTATCATCTTCTCAGGTCCCACATATCTAATAGATATTCTGTGAATTATGACTGTGCTCTTTACCAGATCACAGTTTGTCGAGCTCACAATCCAAAATATGAAAGTTCAAACAGCAAAGTTTCATTGTGGGCTTATGTCACCTTCATGGTCGGCATTCACTCTCAAGATCCGGTCTAGATCGTGCTCCATCTAGACCTGCAATTCGGTGTGTGCTGCCAGTTACTAGAGCTACAGCTTGTATTGTCACGGATGGATCTTCAGTTTTATTGACAACTGAAAACAGTGTCCATGGAGATTTGCCATGTGAACGTTACAGTCATTCTCATAGACAAATTCATACATGAATCCATCACTTTGTCTGTGTGTGTGTGCGTGCCTGCATGCATTATTTAAAATACTCATAATCTAGGCTCTCAGCACATTTCAAATATGCAATAAATGCTGGGCTCACTCTCTCATAAACATATTCTCCTATGACTGCCATGTGGCCAGCATCCTCCACTGCCTCCACTCGCAACTTTAGAAGCCACCATTCTGTTCTTTATCTCTATTTTTTAACTTGTCTTTCCTTAGATCCTACATAGAGGGAATGTCCTGTAGGAATTTTCTTCTTGTGTCTTGCTTTTTCTTTATCAATGTATCATAATGTGTATCTATGCCATTGAAGAATGTATTTGTGTATTGAGTGCATCTCAGCACAAGCATACACCATATTTTATATATCCATACACCCATCAGGTGGCTCTTGGTTGATTTCCATTTCTTAACTATGGTGCACAATATGATTTGTATCATGGTAATATAGAGATACACTTAAGACCTTTTCCTTTTTAAAAATATTTCATTTTTATTTTTAAGTGCATGTGTGTGTGTGTGCAAGCACATGTGTGTACATGTGAGTGCAGTGCCTGCAGAGGCCAGAGTATTACAGATGGTTTTGAGCCACTGGAGGTAAATGTGAGGGCTCAAACCTGAATCCTTTTATGATCAGTACATGGTCTGAACTGCTAAGCTGTCTCTCCAGCCCCAGGATAATGAATTGGCATTGCTAGATCTTATGGTAGTTCCAATGATGCTGGCTAGTTTCATGTCAGTTTGAATGAGCCAGAGTCATCTGGGGAGAGGCAACCTCGGCTGAGAAATGCTCCCTCCAGTTTGGCCTGTGGCAAATGTAATGTGTGGTACATTTTCTTGACTGGTGATTGACGTGGCAGGGCTCAGCTCACTGTGGGCAATGCCATCCTGCACTGGTGGCCCTGGGTTTATAAAAAGGAGACTGAGCAAGCCACAGGAGCAAGTAATTATGAGAACCAGGATGGCCTCTGCATCAGGTGCCTGACCGGCTTGAATTCCTGTCCTGATATCCCTCAGTCATGAGCTGTGATGTGGAAGCATAAACCGAAGTATAAACCTTTCCTCCCCAAGTTGTGTTTGGTCATGGTGTTTTTATCACAGCAGTAGAAATCCACTAAGACATTATTCTTTCTTCTCTGAGGAGGCCCCAGACTGTTTTTCATAATGGCTATCACAGCTTACCATGGTAGGTACTTGAGGAAGCAAGATGTGACTGTTTGAAAATGGATGTTTTCCCAAAATCCTTAATTTTAAAAAAGGTGTCATCCTCACACTTTAGAGATAGGTGTTGTCCTATCTCTAAAAAGAGAAACTTGGAAAATAAAATCAGTCAGTGATGAGGAAACATTAGCCACTGCCACTAGTTTACTATTCAATTAATCCTTCATTTTTTATTTTAAACTAATTTTCCATACAATATATTTTGATTATATTCTTCCCCCCCAAACCTTTCCAGATCCTCCCACCTTCCTACCCACCCAACTTCATGTTTTTTTTTGTTCTCTAAAAGAACCAAAATGCTAGGCAATGGTGGTGCACGCCTTTAATCCCAGCACTTGGGATGCAGAGGCAGGTGGATCTCTGTGAGTTCGAGACTAGCCTGGTCTACAGAGCTAGTTCCAGGACAGGCTCCAAAGCCACAGAGAAACCCTGTCTCAAAAAAACAAAAAAAAAAAAAAAAAAAAAAAAAAAAAAAAAAAAAAAAGAAAGAAAGAAAAATAAATAAATAAAAGAACCAAAAAAGGGAAAAACCACAAAAAAATATGAAAAACAAAAATCAATTAAACAAACCAAAAGAAAATAAGGCAAAAATATCAAAACAAATCAAAAAGTGCACACCACACACTCATCAAAACCAAAACAACAATGTGATCTGTTTTACATTGGCTAGCTACTCCCGGGCATCGGCCTGCCCTAAAGTGTGGTTGAAACAGCCAGTGAGAAGTCTTTGGAGAACACTAATTTTCCTGTCCCCAGCAGTTGTCAAGATCCTGAGACTAGATAGGCCATGGACCTTGGGGAAGCCTGTACTATTTTTCCCCTAAGGAAACATAGCAATAAAAGAGTCCTGATGGCATATTGCTATACCCCATATGTGCCATATATACACTATACCTGTAGATGGATGCCTTGCTCAATTCTCATCACTAAATGGGATGTCTCCATCAAATCTTTCCCCTCAAGGCTCAAGAAAACCTCTGGAACAGAAGTCAGAAGACTATAAGGCCAGAGATGTTGGATGATGCTGAAGCCTTCAACAGGGTCTCAGTCTGTAGCCCAGGAGCTCACTATAAACCAGGTGGGGCTTGAACTTGTAATGATCATTTTGTATTACAGACAAGCATGTCCACACCTGATATGATCTCAAGCATTCTACTACTACATTCCATCATAGAAATAGGCATTGGTGAGCTTATTGCTCAAAGAACAATAGAAATTGGTAAATAGTCTGTAATATCAGATTCACATCCAAACTTCTTTAAGATCCACTTACTTCTGCTCTTCTTCAAGAAATTGAAGGGACATGCTATACAAAATGTCACTCTGCTGTGACATTTTGATATCTGAAACTATAATGTTTAAGAATATAGTAGCATGACATGTTAAATAAATAAAGATCCACACACCATTTGGTGTTTCATTATTTCTTTTCATTTTAGAAATATTTTAGACATTAGGGCAGGTCATGGTGGCTCATGCATTCCTCAAATGCGAGACTCTCAGAGGCCAAGGTCACTATGACCTCTTCAACTTGGGAATTTGAGACCAGCCTGGGCATCATTGTGAGATCTCCATTTCTATGTCCAAAATGAAAAAGACAATTAGGAGACGCCTTAAACTCATTCGAAACTGATCCTTGCATGCTTCAGTGTTTTGAATAACACAGACATGTAGACACGACACATGAGCATCCATCAACAACCAGGCCGGCAGCTGGGTAGACATAGTAATTGTGGTGGCTGCTTGGCTGCTGAATACATGATTCAACGAGAAGCTGATTAATCTGATACCTGACCCCACACCATGTAGGCAGGGTACAGACACAGTCATAGGTGAGGGGGTTTACTACTTCTCCTGTTTACAAAGGAACAAGACAAATGAGGCTGCCTCCACATTTCCCATGAAGCCTGGAAGGAACCTACATTGCAATGCTATTTCACCCACCCTGCAAACAGCAGCAACACTAGAATTAACTAGAATTTCCATCCCTACTTCGATAGCCATAATCCTGTCACGATTCCCACAGCCAATGAATTCTAACGACCACAATAAGTCAGAGGACCTCTTGTGTTCTGCTTGCTAAGTCAAGTGTAGACAGAAAGGTGTGGAGCTTCCTGCGTGGAATATTCTAGTTTTCTTCAAACTGGGACATTTTGGCATCTTACTCTGTGTACATTTCTGCAAAAAAAATGATTCATAGAGGAATAAATTATAGCAATAAATACTGCTGCTGCTCTGACCAATTAAAGCTGCCGTCTGCTTCATTTCTTTGGAGAATTCCTCCAGAAAAGTCACCTTACAGTTGATTTATGGCATCTTGGGAGCTTTCCACCAAACAGGAACCAAAAGTTTCCTCTTGCCTCATTTAAGAAATGTGCACTACAGGAAAGGAATACTCCCCAAGTGTGAATGGATGAGACAGCAGTTTTGGAGAAACTCTAATTCCTAAAGGTGCTCTCGTGTCAAGTTCCCGGAAGGAAAGATTTAATTTTACTTTATATTTGTTGAAAGAAGCAAAGTGAAATCCTAAATAAAGGGTGACGGGCTTAATGCGTCTGAAGGGTGGCTATTGAGAGAAGCCCCAGAAAGGAGCTACAAGAGAAGGGGCTTACCATGGGTCTTAGAACGTATCCTTGCTTAGCTTGGGACCACATCAGTTCTTGGGGGAACATTCAAGCTATCACTTGTCAGCTGCATGATTTGGGGTTTGTCCTTCACCTTCCAGGAAACCAAGCGAAAGGACAATCACTCCTCTACTCCAAGAGAACACAGCAAAGTGATGGAGACACTTCCCTACCTGACCTTAAATCAAAAGCGATAACGCTGTATTTGAGCCGTTAAGTGAAAGCTAGCGGGAATACTGTCGTCTAGTTATATGAATGGAAGCTGTCCCTCCTGGGGGAGTAGAGAAACCCCAGTGGCTTAAGAAACTAAGGAAACACACAAGCTAAGAGAGTCACAGGAATCACAGGCCCTTCCCCAAAGGAACAAGCAGGGACAGTTGCTGGGGGAGGAGCATCCTTGGTGGAGCTGCCCGCCAAGTGGGGCAGCTTGGCCTGTGGCTCCAGCGGTGTGGCTTTTGTAGCTGTCATCATGCTGGTGTTCTCTGGGGATGTATCTGCCTCTGCTAGATACATGCTATAGCAAGCATCCTCTCACCTACTTCTCTGCAAGGAAGCCCTGTCAACTCATTAATTCACCGAGCTAGCTTGGTGTCTTAACTGGGGCAAAAAGACATTAGTTCATCTCTCCCCAAGAAAATTCACACAATAGAAACAATGAACTTACACAAATCCTCTAGTTAATTCAAATAGGTTGAGTATGCGATGCATGTATTATGTTGCAATTCTTAACAAAGACTGCTCGTCCTGTCTGTATAACTGGTAAATATAATGAAGCTGGTTAGTGCGCACGAATCTGGCCCAACTTGAGAATCTCATGAGGCAAGGGCTGGCTTGGTATCTATCATTACCCATTCTCTGGTACAGTTTTAATATCTTTCTTTTCGCTCTCTGAGACCAACGATGGAATATTGGGAAGCAGGCAGTTTCTCAAGGAGAAAAAGAAATTGTTCATCTTTTCATTAATTAGTAACTAGTAACTCAATTCTGAAAAGGGCCTGACGATTCTTCATCATCACAGCTAACATTTACGCAGCGTTTCCAGAGCAAACTGCGTCTCGATTAGGACGCAATGCTGATTAAAATGCACTTATTAAAAATTAGCTCTTTGTAGATGAGAAACCTGAGAAACAGAAGAGCGACTCCATCTCCCAGTGTCATGACACCCTTTGGTACAAAAGAACGGGTTTTGAGCTCAGCGAGTAGATTCTGCTATACCACCCCCAAAACAGCTTTGTTCAAAGAAATTCCACTGATAGATGTTTACATTACCCAAGTTCTCCAGTAAAACAAAACGAGTATGATATGGGTATAGGAGAGAGAGAAGGTGAAGAAGCAGGGAGGAAGGAAGGAAAGATGGTGGAGAAGGGACAGAGGGAGGGGGAGAGATGGTTGGGCTAGTATACGTCTAGAAACTGTGGCTTGGCATGCTGTGTCACTGATATTATTTGATGGAGACCCGGGGACTTAAAACTTACTGTATAATATACAGAAGGGAGCTGGTCTGCTTTCTGTAGCCACAGAGGATCAAATGTATTGACAAAATGGTGTCTGTGTTTTGGGGTGTCTGAATTAAGCCTAAAACCTTGATATACCCATTGGCTATTTCTGACAACTATAGAAGCAGTGATTCAACACTCAGAATATTACATATTACCCACCTGTTAACCAAAAATTAGTATAGATAACATAGACCTTCATTTTCTATCCAGAATAGCATCGGGAACATAGAGACCCAAATGTACCAGATAGCTGGCATCTTAATGGACCCCCATGTTGTCAATTTTCTATAGGAAAATAACCATGATGTTTTAGTGTGGAGGATAAGCAAGTGGATTTACGTTGACATTTCTGTCAGATTATCTTTGACAAGTAAGGTTTCCCCCCAAATATAAGGTGAAGAAAACCCTCACGAGTCCTAAAGCCATATGAGAACATTTTCATTTTACTTTATCTGCTAGATGGCTGTCTCTCTAATACAGGTGAAGATAATTGTATTTATTAACTCTGTTACTTGTTTTCATTTTGGTCTGGGACGAGAGCCCTTAGAAAGTAATTCCAATATGCATAAATAATGAATGAAATTTATCCTTTAGAACTCTGACATTCATTTATCATTACACGAATGGTAGATCTATTCATTTTCTTGAAAATAGGCCAAAAAAAAACTTGTTTAAAACTCTCAGTGCAGACTGTGTGTGTGTGTTTGATGCTGTGTGTATGTGGAATGATGTGCGTGCAAATGCATGCGTGTATGTGTATGTGGTGTGTGTTTGCATATGTATATGTGTGTGCATGAATGTGGTGTGTGTGTATGGTACATGTGTGTGGTGTGTATATGTGAGGTGATATGTGCGAGTACATATGGTGTGTGTGTGTGTGTGTATGTGTATACTAGCAAACCATCTCAGCCTGGCTTTATGGTGCCCATCTTTGTTATTGATCCAGGTGTTTGCCACTTGTCAGTGACCCCATTGTAGTCCCAGTTGCCGCAGATATGTATTTTCATGTCTATTAACCAATGTTAAGAAGTTATCCATTATTCAAAAATTTGGTGGGGCTTTTGTCACTTAGGTTGGTGAATGTGTTTTTCATCACTAAGTTGGACGGATCCACCGCTCAGGACAAGCTCCACGCCCATTGGAAGTGTCCACTTAGGACACTGAGTCCTTCTGTAAGTGCTTTGCTTTCCTTGTAACTGTGACCAAATACCTGACAAAGTTTTGTTTTGACAAAGGCTTTGTTTAGGCTTAAAGAAGGACATGGTCCATCCTAGTGGGAAGGCATGGTTGTGGGAATAGGAGGTGCAGCTCCTATCTGTCTACAGTCACAAAGCAGCAGGGGATGGAAGCCCTTTCTCCACCTGCTTTCTCTTTCTAATTCAGTGCAGGGTACCAGCTGATGAGATCTGCCACCCACATTCAGAGTGAGTTTTCCAGCATCAGCTCTAAACCCCTCTGATAACATGTTGCCTTACAGATGCACCCAGAGATGTGTCTTCAGGCGATTCTAAATCAGGATGAGTTGCTGATCAAGATTAATTGCCATGGTTTATGTATTTTTAAAATCTATCATTGGCATGGAGTAGATTTCAAGACAAAGACATCTATGGCTCACGCAGAGAAACAAGCTTTCCAGGGATGTGGCGAACCCAAAGCAGAAACCTCCAAGAAATGAAACTTCAACCAATTCAGATCGACACTTACCATCAGCCTACAACTCAAACATTCGTGGGCCATTGCGTGGTAGGCTGATACAAAACCTGGGGAGGGTTTAAAGCAATTTAAAAAATACGCTCCTCTTCCACCACTTATCTTTCCATGGCAAACGTGAAGCAAATTTTGTTCACGCATTCTGAGACACAGAGTACAGCTCACTTTTCTGGGACACATAGGACAGTTTACTTATCCAGTCATCCTGCCAGTGACAGCATGCCACAGTGTCCATCTCCTGTAACACAGTATCCAATGATCTACTTCCCCATAATCTCCCCCAGCCTCTGGTAACCACCAGTCTACCCTCATCTGCTGTGAGACCAAGTCCATTTGATGGCACACAGGGGTAAGGTCATATGGTTGTCACCTTTGTGTGCCTGACTTCCTCCATTTGACATAATGGCAAATAATTTGATTTATGTTATCCAAACTGACAGGACTACATTCCTTTCCTAGCTGAATAACTAACACTTCACTGTATGTATGTAACACATTTTCTTTATCCACCCATCCATTGGTAAACTCTTGGCTTCATGGCTATTGTGGATGATCCCACTTTAAACCTGTGAGAGTACATATCTCTTTGATAGATAATATTTGTTAGATATGTGCCCAGAAATGGACTAGCTGCCTCACATAGTGGCTGTATCTTTTTTTTTTACTTCCATGGAACTTCCATATGGTTTTCTCTAACAGACATTCCTCCTCAGAAAGAGCAGGACACAACATTCCTCTTTTCTCCACACACGGTGAGATCTTGTGGCTTTTTATCCTTTAGATAACAGCCATCCTTACTGTGTGAGGTGATCTTCGTCATACCACAGATACTTTACATCCCATCAGTTCTCAAAAAAAAATGGGGGACTGGCAAGACGGCCCAGTGGGTAAAGGTATTTGCTGCTAACTCTAACAGCCTGAGTTCAATCCCCAGGACACACATAATGAACTCATACAAGCTGTCCTCTGATCTCCACTTGTGTGAAGTAGCTTATTGTTTCCCACTCCCTGTCCCCCAACTATAAATAGTTATAACAAGAAACAAACTGTCATCTCTAAATAAACCTAATTTGTTTCCCCATCAAAGCTGTCAGCCACCTCCCTCTGCTCACTAGGATATATAAGTCCTTTTACCTTTATCCATAGAATAAGACAGCTACTTTGTTGGCCCATCTGTTCAAATGGGTGAGCTTTCTCTTTATTAACATACCTTTTGTCTATTTAATCTGCAGGGCTAATTTAAGGGGACTGAGGAAATGGTTGCTGTTGTTGTTTTAGATAAAAAGCACTTTGTTGGGGATTTCTGGAGGCCATTTGGAGGCAGGAGGGGTTCATAATGCTGGGAGGATATCAGAAATGTAACATCATAATGAATCTCAACTCGGCTTTGGGGCCAACTCTGTTTCCAGATCTCACTGCCCTGGCTGTGCTGCAATTTATGCTCGTTTTTAATTCAACCTTCTTTTTTCCTGAGCAGATAATATTGATCCCGAAGATTGGCACAAGAAACACCCAAAACTTGAGCTCCGAAATCGTCTTCCCCGGAGATGCTGACACTCCAGATGTGCTCGGCATGGAACAAAACACCCTGGTGTTCAGTCTTAACAGCAGAGTCAATTTCCCCCTCTTCCTTTCTCCTTCCTACACAGAGATTTCCTGGTATTTAAAGTGCAGCTAACAACATTGCTTGCTCTTTGAATTTTCAGCGGCATATGCACAAAAATTAAGAAATACTTAGGGAAAGTAATTTAATTTTGCAAACGCAAAGCTAATCTGCTCATCATAGAGGCAGTAAAACATAAGAGGTTTCTATAAGGAAACTCTATGATAGAAAAAAAAAATCTCACAAAAATGAATTACAATGAGGCCAGGATCTAGGAAGCAGTACCTCAGAGGCAGCGGCATGTTTATTTGTCCTGGAGTTTAAAGCCATGGCAGCTTCAGATACAAGTGTCCTCACCAGCCTGTTTGAGGTGATGTTGTACCTCCTTAGCTTCCCCCAATACTCTTTCTCCTTCCAAGACTTCTGGATCCTGAAAGAAGAAAATAATGTGAGGGTATGTTTGTTGTCTGTACATGGTCATCTTTCCTTTAACTAGGGATTCCCTGTGCCAGGATTACAAGCATGCACCAGCACACCTTTCTTATGTGGATTCTGGGGATTGGACTCAGGTCCTCATGTTTGCACACAAGCACTTTGCTAGCCGATCCCTCTGACTTCTTCTTCTTCTTCTTCTTCTTCTTCTTCTTATTATTATTATTATTAATTATTTTTGTTAGCACATGAAGTAATGGGTTCTGTCATAATATTTCATACATGGCTCTTTAAACTTCCTATACCCAGACCCCTATCACATTGGCTTGCTCCATGACCCCTCTTCCCCTCTGGCTGGCTCCATTCCTTTCCCCAAAACAGTCTCTCCTGTTATTTAATTTGTATTTAATTGCCTTACTTAGCATCTCTTTTCCTCTCCCATGATCACTTTTCTAGTTGTAATAACAGTTTAATAATCTTCTTCAATAAATACACAGTGCAGGATATTTTTTCTTTGCAACATGGATGGTGGGACAGGTATTCTTAGACCACGAGGATTTAAATTCACTCCCTGACACATAAGACCTGTGAAGGAGCACTCAGGCAGCTTCTGCACACCATCTAGAAGGTCCCAAGCCACATGTCTGCCTGCCACACACCCTTCTCCTAACTGTATCCAACATTCCAGGACACCTTCCCCCATCCTAAACAGCATGTCACTGAAAAATGGCTAAGAGTTCTGGTTTATATTTTATTTTCACTAATTTTGTTCATGATTTCTGTGTATGATCATGTGTGCTAATGTTGGGGACAGGGGTAGGGCACACATGTGCCACCTACAGAAGACAATGTTTGGAAGTTTGTTCTCTTCTTTTGCCTTTAAGTGGATTCCAGGGATCAGACTAGATCACCAGGAGTATGCAGCAAGTGTCTTTTTCCTCTGAGCTGTGTCTCTCTGACTTGTACTTCAAAAAAATAAACAAAAAACCAGAGATAACAAGCTAGTTTCAAACAATGATGTCATTGATTTCTGGGTCATGTGTCTCAAATGTGGGTTCTGCTCAGTGGCTGAAACGTATCTGCACAGATTGGAGAGACAACGCTGATTTCTGGCTCTGAGTTCCCTATGTGTTTGTTTTAGCTTTGTTATCTTTCTTGTCTCTGTGATTCCAAAGTCCTTGCTCTTGTCAAGATCTTACTTCATTGTCTATACTTCTCCCAAGTACTAGGCTACTAGACTTAAATGCTGCCTGCCTTTCTGCTGTCTTGAGCCTAGAGCTAATGTTCCCTAAGATGGGTTTTGGCCACATGTGGTAGCAATATTCGTAACACCAACATTTGGAAAGCAGACCCAAAAAATTCAAGATATCATGGCCATCTTCAGCTGCAAGGTAACTTCAAGGCTAGCCTGGGCTATACCCTTACACATGAGTTTTAACACAGTTTCCGAACCCACACAATGTTTAGGACCCTCTTGATCATATTTTAGTGATGACAACACTTCTGGAGTTGGAGCTTGTTTGATTTTTATTTGAGGCAAGAGGTAGCAGCCATGGATGTACATTTTGATGCTCTGTTTCTCGGAAATACTAACAGGCCATGCAGAGACTTTTAGGTGTGATATGCTCCAATTTAGATTAATTTGTCTCAGATGTATAAAATGTTTTAATGGTAAAAATTGTGCTGCACATTGTAGAACTGAAGCTCAGTTGTCCTTTGTCACTAGAGAGTCAAGACATTACAGCCTGGCAACGGCTTCATCGTGAATTCTTGCCAGCAAAATAAATCAGAAAACATAATGAGAAAAAAAATCACACTGGCAAAATTAATTTCAAAATATCTAGAAAACAACCCAACATTGCATAAGATATTTATTGAGTACATTCTGAAACTTTATTAAAGGGCATAAAGATACCTTAATAAATGCAAAAATATTCCATGTTTGTGGAGAGAAGACTCGGCACTATCAAGATAACATGCAAGTTCATTTGCATGCTTCAATTAATCTAGAACTTCATGCAGTTCTAAGCAAAATTCTGTTGCATATCTTGAGCAAATTATATATAATATATATATATATATATGTTGATAAATTATTATATCACTAAAGGTCTGGAATTAACTTTAAAATATTGAAATCAAACAAACCAGGAAAGCTTACAATATTTTAGTCATTAAAATACTGTGCATTTGGTGCCAAGAAAGAAAAAGCAAAAAGATCAATAGAACTGAAGGAAAGACTAAACTCATGACAAAGAGTGTAGGGAAATAAATTCATCAGTTTGGGAAAAAAATTGAATCGCTCTTCACACAATATGTTCAAACATATTTCAAGGAGATAAAGCCTGCAACTGGGGAAAGTGATACTTCACAGACTTAGAAGACTTAAAAGTGCATGATCTTGCGGTAAGAATAGATTTCTTAAGTAAGTCTGAGAGACACTGGAAAACTCAGCTCTGGTAAAATTAGCAGTATTTTACAATAAAGCATACCTTAGATGCAATAGTAAAAGCATCATAGAAATGAGAAATAGTATGATGATCAATTTTCATTTATCAACCATTGAATTAAGAAACACTGTGTTGGTTTGACTAACAGCTCATCTATTTGAATACTTTTTCATCAGGGAGTGGCACTCTTGTATAGGATTAGAAGGTGTGGCCTTGTTGGAGGAAGTACATCACTGGAGGTGGGCTTTGAGGATGCTATAGTCCATGCCAGGCCCAGACAGTCTCTTTTTTTCTGTTCCCCACAGATCAGGTTGTAAGGCTCTCCGTTGCATCTTCAGCACCATGTCTGCATGCATGGCTCCATGCTCCCCACTGTAATAATAATAATGGACAAACTTCCAAAACTGTAAGCCAGCCCCAGTTAAATATTTCCTTTCATAAGAGTTGCCTTGGCTATGGTGTCTTCATGACAACAGAACAGTAACTAAGATCACCTAGGAGATTATGATGACACACTGTTGGGGATTTCCAAGAGACTTAGTGCCCAACAGCTATGATGTAAATGGATGGGTTTTCCCCAGATGTGTTCATAATATGATGACATTGCCAGGATGTGGCGAAAGGTAAGAGTGGGGCCTGGCCGGAGGAAAGTCGTCTGAGGTATGTAATAGGCTCATGTCCGTGAACACTTGGTCTCCCAAGCTAGGGAATCTGCTTTGGAGAGGTCTTGAACCTTTAGCAGGTGCAGCCTTGGTGGAAGCAGTCTGATATGAAGGAGGACTTTGAGAATTTATAACATGGCCCAATTCCTGTTCTCTCTCTCTCTCTCTCTCTCTCTCTCTCTCTCTCTCTCTCTCTCTCTCTCTCTCTCCTGGAAGACATGACGTGAGCAGTTTGGCTACCACTCCACCCTCTTCACCAAGCTAAATAGACACCTCTATTCTGAAATAATGGGGAAAAATATTTCACATTTCACCCCTTTTGCTTTTGGTTGTTCTCAAGTACTTTAGTCATCGTGATTTAAAACTAATACATAAAAATAAGCAGAGAATTTCACAGATGAACAAAATACCAAGGCACACCAGGCCAGAAAGAGCTTCTAAAAGAGCAGCAATCAATAACATAAAAATAAGAAAGCAAACCTCTGTGTTTTTGTGACACATCCCCAAGGCTAGACAGGGTTCTCTGAGGTTACCTGATACAAACATTACTGACAGTGCAGTAGCCACATCTGATGAAGATGTTCTCAAGTACTTTAGTCATCGTGATTTAAAACTAATACATAAAAATAAGCAGAGAATTTCACAGATGAACAAAATACCAAGGCACAAATGCTTATATGCATATGGTAGTTTACATTCTGCCCCCTATTTCTAGTGGCAAGACTTTGGAAACAAAATATCCATCAAAAGAAAATGGAAAGATGATACTTGCCAAATTTAATAAACAAAATATCATATCTCAGGGTAAAAAAACAACAGTGAATCTGTGTCTTGGTATACATAAAACTCTTGGGTACATGATCTCAAATAACCAAGGAAGATTCATAGTGAAATCTAATGTCAATTTTCACAGCCACACTGCATAATGTACATGTATCAGAAAGGCTAAAAATAAATTAAGGACATAAGTACAGGGATAGAAGGAAATGCCAATAAAAATCAAAATTTACAGAAAAAAATGAATGAAAAGAAAAGTTTTGGGGGGGCTGGAGAATAGATCAGCAATTAAGAGTACTTTCTGCTCTTGCAAAAGACCCAAGTTCAGCTCTAAGCACCCAAGTCAGGTTGCTTACAGCCACCTTCAATCCCAAAGCTCTGATGCCCCCTTGTGGCCACCACAGTCACTTATTTCACCTATGTGCATATGCATGCGCACGCCCCCCCCCCCACATTCACACGTACACACACACACACACACACACTCAAAAATGCTTATTTTAAAATATGCTTTAGGTTTTTGCTTTTTTTTATTAAAGCTTTAGACCAATATCTCTTCTAAGGGAAGGACTCAGTGATTCAATCCAATTACATGTGTGGAAATCCTTCCTAAAATAAATAGAATTATTTCAGGACCAAGCCAAAGGAAATTGTTGAATAAAAAGTGTTCAGTATGGGAGAATGCATAGGGAATTCTATTGAATACAATCCAGGAAAAGCAAAGAGACAGGTAGAAAAATAGGAGCTAGGGCCCTAAATGGAGAAGAATATAAAACTAGTTAGGACTTACATTACAGTGCTGGATGAGGAGGAAATAGGCACATAATTGAGCTAACTCGTTATTACCTACTTGAGTTAATTTTCTTTTGTGCTCTAACCATCAAAATCCCAGCAAATTAAGACACAGATCCACTACTCTGCAGTTTTATAGGCTCACTATTTCAAAATGAGTCTCATTGGGCTAAAACTAAGTGGTAGGCCATCCTTCTTTCTGGAGGCTCGGAAAGAGAATCCGTATCTTTGCTGTTCTGCCTTGTTAGACAGCTGACCATATTCCTTGGCTCTTGCACCCCACCCTTTCACCTTCAAAGCTGGGAAAATTGCACCTCCATCATTGTCATGTGCACACTTGGTCTCATGAGGAAGTCATTGAGATTCTTGGTGCAAAGAGAAAGTGTTTGCATGCATGCATACACATGTGTGTGCATGTGTGTTGTGTGTGCAGTACATACATGTTCATGCTTGTGTGTGTGTCCGTGCATGTGAAAACCGCAATCAACACTCCTGTCTTCCTCAGTCATTCTCCACCTTATTTTTGAGACATGATTTCTCAATGAACCTGGACCCCTAGAAGCCTGTCTGTCTCCCTTCACCCCGGACTGGAATTATATACATGCACCGCACCGTGCCTGAAACGTTACATAAGTTCAGAGATCCAAACTTGGATCCTTGGGTTTGCTCAGCAAGTACTTTACCAACTGAGCCATCTCCCCAGACACAGCTGTGGACATCTTCAGAGAGCCACTTTTCCACCTGCTGTGCCACTGTTGGAGAAAAGTCGATAGATTTGATATGAACTTGATAAATCAAGGAATAGCCTAGAAAGCATATTCTTTAATTACCCGAAGGCAGCCACTAGAACAAAACATAGCAAAGCAGAAGACAAGGTTTATTTTTCTACGAGCAGCAGGGTCCTGAATCAAAAAGGAGAACTGAGAGATTCTTGCATTTAATTAATGCTCCTCTTGCCTCTGCCTAACAGATATAATTTATATGTTAACTGTATTTTCATAACATCTTGTTTCCCTTTGGTCCAGCCTGGGAACATCAATGGCTCCCTTACCAATGTCCTCGCAGAAGCTCCTTTCACCGCCAGCTTGGCATTCATTGCCTCACTGTTTCTCAAACATACCAGGGGCAACAGCTTCCTCTTTGTACTTGCTGTGTCCTCCATTGAAAGTTTGTCCCTACTGTCTGTGTGGACAATTTACTTCTTCTTAGGCATAGTTCATGAACCAGTCTCCCTAAGCCCAGAGGCTTAGCTGACAGGACCATCTCACGTCACCCTCATTAGCCTCTGTAACACCCCTAGATTCTTTCTTCCGTGAATTATGTATATTTTTATATTACAGTTTTATATTGTATGTTTATATTATTTTATTATGTTTTATATTATAATACTACATATTATATTGCATGTATGTTTATATTATTATTCAATTTTTTTCTCAATTTCTGTAAAAAAAATTTACATCCTTGACAATGATTTCTACCTACTTTATTTGCTTATTGTGATCCATGGGCAGTGAGCAGTCATGGGCAATTAGAGATCTCCAAATATAACTGAACACTGGAGAAGGGGCACTTACAGATTCATCATTGTGCACAAGTTATGTTTGAGTCCCTCCTAGAAGGGAAACTCACCATCTTACAGTTGTTCTTTTCCCATTCTGAGAGCTCTGTCCTTTGAGAACCCTGTCCTTAGAGAGCCCACCATGGAAAACACTTACTATCTAGCTTATCTTTTCCATCACTTCATATAACTTGATTACAACTTACGGGTTAGGGACACTGACATAATCAATGCCCAGCTACAGCTTTCTGTCTTTATAAGGATGAGCCCGGGAGGAAAGAGAAAAAAATACAGCTCTTTGCTAACCGGCTTCACTAAAGAATGAGAGGGCAGTTTCCAATTGCCATGAGATGGCAGGAAATGTGTGGTTGTGCCTGGAAAGAGGTCAGGCCAGGTGGAAGGTCACCAAACTCTCTCTTCAGTCCCCACTCCCCTATCTTCTCAGGGTGATCAGCCACAAACTACCCGTGAGTTGTAATTGGTGACGTGATTTTTCTGCTTCTTCTTAATCCAATAGATGCACAGCTCGGGAGGAAAAGACACTGTCTGGCTGTGCCATTCTCTAGCAGTTCCCAGGTGCCTAAAAGAGTGTCTGGTATTTAATAGATAGCCAGCAAATACTCCAGCAGAAAGGAAGAAGAGAAGGGGAAAAAAGAGGGGTAATTTGGGAAATCGGGAAAAAAAATCCTTCAGTCATTTTGAACTTGTAATAGGTTACAAAGTATTTCCTACGTCTTGATTTCCATAACCTCAGTACTAAGTTAAACAGAATAGATTTTTTTTTAAGAAAACCTAGAAATTCTTCATTTTCCTGCTCTCAGGACAGATGATCAGATCTCTTCCAGGTTGAAGACTTCATTTTATTCATTATTTGAAACACACCAGTTGTGTGATGTGTGTGTGTGTGTGTGTGTGTGTTGCTTTTGGTGCATATATGTGTGGGGTGGCATGGGTGTGTGTATGTGTGTGCATGTTGGTACGAGTGCACACATATGTGCTTGTGTATGTGGAGGCCTGGAAACCACTCTAGCTGACTTTCTTGAGTATCATCCATCTTGTTATTGAAACAGTCTCTCACTGGCCTGAAGATCCACCAAGCTGGACAGACTGGCAGGCAAGGGAGCCCCAGGAATCAGCCTGTTTCCACCTCCTCAGCATTGGGGTCACCCACGTGAGTCAAAACACCTGTTTGTTCGTTTGTTTATTTGTTTGTTTGTTTTCATCTTGGTTCTAGGGATAGCTCAGGATCTCACGCTTGCAAGGCAAACAGCATCCTGACTGAATCATCCCCAAGTCTGAATATACTGGTACTTAACTGTTTGAACACAGAAGGTGAAGCCCAGAGAAGCAAGAACCTCACCTGCCAAGCGTTAATTTGCTGATTGCTTCGTCAACTTGTTTTGGCCAATTTGCTCAGGACTTCTTGGCCCGGATCAACTGGTTATTCTTCCAAAAAGAGTAAAATAGTTTAGAACTAAATTTTGAGATGGGTGGCAAATAGGGCTGTTTTGCCAAACCTCGACTGCTTCTGAGTTTCTCACTGGTGCTCCCAAAATTGATTTGCCACTCAAGCAAAATCTTTTGAGGGTTTTGTCTTGTGTGTAATTCCTAAAACTCTGTAATCAGCTCTGATTTCTGATTAGAGTGAAAGCCTGACCAGAGATTCCGTTCATTATAAGTTTGGGCAATATCAAAAGAAGCCAATTTTAATAAAAGTATCTGTCCAAAAAGATGTGAGAGGCTTCCTCCTTCTGCTGTGATAAATACTTCCAGGTGGTATTTGATGGACAATAAGAGTTGTGAGCAGCTGGCATTCAGAGCAGAGCTTGAATTAGAATTTCAGATCATGCTGGCAGGCCTGGGTGGTTCTTTAATTCTTCAAATGGAACACAGTTTGCTCCATCTTACAGAGCATTCTGATGCTAATTAAAATATACTGTATGATACAGAAAATATATGCTATGATATCGATATAGGCTACCTCCTTGCAAATCCCTAACTGATTTGGGTTAGGAGGAGGCAGGCATCAAACTAAAACCCTCGCTAGTTGTTTCTTCCACTTAGCAAAAAGAATGAAATATTTGCCAGCGGGAACAGTGAAGTTCAGGCTGAGTTCACAGGAGCCAAGTCTTCTGAAAGGATGCTTTGGATTGCTAAGCAAACGCAAGTGTATTTCACCTTTGTAGAGAGCATTAAAAGTGAACACACAAGTCTGTTTCTTGACTGACTAGGTTTCCTCCAAATGCTTTAGACGACAGCTTCAGGGACAGCTAGCTGGAAAGAGTCCTGTCAAACTGATGAGCAGATGTAGCTCATTTTCAACTGACGACTGGAATCTACTTTTAGAGATGTCTATAATGGGCAGAGGTTGAATAAACAGCTGAATGATGACCTTTGAAATGTTGCTCATGTGTATTGTGTAGTTGCAGCAAAGTCCCTGAGAGAGATCCTGAAAAGGAGGATGATTAACTTTGCTCAAGAGTTCAGTGGGTTCACTCCACAGCTGCTTGAGCAGAACATCATGCTGGGAGCATGAACAGGAAAAGGCTGTTCATACTGGTCAGGGAATGTTATAGGGAGGCCGCTAGTTGATTCCTGGCCACTTAGCCCCAAAATAATCACACAGAAACTATATTATTTAAATCACTGCTTGGTCCACTAGCTGTAGCTTCTTATTGGCTAACTCTTACATATTAATTTAACCCATTTCTATTAATCTGTGTATTGTCGTGTGGCTGTGGCTTACCGGCTAAAGTTCTGGCAGAGCTACATGGTTTCTCTCTAACTCCTCCTTTCTCCCAACATTCCATTTAGTTTCCCCCGACTAGCTCTGTTCACCTATAGCTCTGCTATAGGCCCAAAGCAGTTCCTTTATTGACCAATGATATTTACAGCATACACAGGGGAATCCCACATCAAGGAGACAGAAACAGAGGGACCTGGGTACCAGAGTTATACCTCCTAAAGTTTCTAGAACCTCTCAAAATAATGCCATTGGCTGAGAACCAAATCCTCAACATGATACTGTATGGTATATTTCAGATTCAAGCTGAAATAACATGTGATCAAAAACATCTCATGTCATTGAAGAGAAGAACTATGGTAACGATGGGAGATTTGTACAGGATATTCTGTCTGTCACCTTGAAGAAGAACATGAAGCAGAGTTTGTCCTTAGCACCTTGATTGATAGAGCTAGACCAAACCTGCAAAGTAGCCCCAGTAGTTTGTGCCTTGGGAAAAATAACACTACTAGGTTCTCCAGGAAAATTTCATTCCAGTTTTGAATAGAAAGAAAATGGCCTTTTGGGATTCTTATTCCAAAAGAGTTTGTGTTTAAGGAAATGTTTATGATGATGTCAGATATGATTGCATACTGTTCAGAGACAGCTCATGTTTGGCCAGATGGTAAAAAAATAAAAAGCATGTATGTCTCAGCCCTAATGTCTCAGATGCCATCTCTTCTGTCTATGAGAGCTGAAAAAGCAGAGGCACAAGCTCCAGACATTGCTATCACAACCTGTGCTGGGATCATGGACTGTGATATTTCCCTTTGGTCCCTCTAAGATAAGGCATTCATTCTTATGAGCTGCACAGACATTTGCTGGGACTCCCCCAGGGGCCAAATCCAGCATGGAAAGAAGGTTTTGTTTTTACTTGGAAAACATTACAAATTATAAAATTAAGAAGAATGTGATATAAAAAGCCAAACTTTAGATGTCTTTTGGAAAATTGAATATGACCACTCTGGGGCTTCATTTAAGTTTGGAACATTGGCTGAGACAAAAAAAATAGTTTTTATGCAGATGGATAACACACTCTGAGTTACGGGTCCTCCTGAGTGCTTGCCACAAAGTCTGATAATCTGAGTTAGATTCCTAGGGTCTGCCTGGGAGGACAGCCCAGGTTCAAGCAAGCTGTCCTCTGACCTCCACACTCATGCCACGACATGTGGACACCTACCAGCTCCCATACACATACACAATGACATAGCAAATTATGTAATTTTAAAACTCAAAAGCACTTCAAAACAGATGGATGGTTATATATAACTATTGAACTATTGATAAATCTTAAAAAGATAATTTTTTCAAGAGTCACTAATCATGAAAAGGGTAATTACCCCAAATTTTTTTCTTTTATAATTTGTTTCTTGTATGCACTCCCTTTCCCGAGGCAGAAACTCAGCAGAATGCTTTTTTTTAAAAAAAAAAAGTCTGAAATTAAATGTAACATACAACCACACACATGTGTATACCCAAACACACACCTTTATCATATCATCCTTGTATTTGGAGACCTCATTCCTGGGGCTCTGACAATGACTGTGATTATTTTCACCTGTCCTTTAGCAGCTCAGCTCCCAGCAGCTGAGATGCTCACTCTAAATCAACTTCCTTTCGCTCTTGGAAAGATGACAAAAGACTTATTTCTCAAAAGCTATATAAATATATCATCTTAAAACCCCAGGGGTCACAAAGCCAGCACAATTCTCAAGGCTTTTCTGCCTTTTTTTTTATGGTTTCAGTGGGGTGTATATGCTTCCTTTTTTATCCTAATCCCTGGAAACCATCTTCATTTTCAAATAAAAAAAAAAACATTGCCTATCCCTGTGTTCTCTCCCTTGGCCCTGTATCCCTCTGCTCTCATCCAGGGCAGGTGTGAGAGCCCTTGCGGCTCCACTGAGGATGCAGGGGCAATCTCCCTCTCTTCAGACCTTCAGATTATTCATAGTTGTAAATAACTTTTGAATTATGAAGAAATAAGTCCAGAAACTAGTACATGGAGGCCATCATTAGGTTCATCAGTAAACACACCATTTCTTCATACATCCTGTCTTTGTGTCAGCATCTTATCTTAGGTTCTGCTGCACTCTGCAATGACAACCAGGGATGTGAAATAAACACCCCTTCTGTTACACCGAACTTTCAGTGATTCACATTCGACTAAAAAAAATAAAAATCTAGGTTGCCACTCTGTAAATAGGTGCATATTAGGAAAATGACAGATGTCATCTGGTTTTTTAAATACTCAGTAACACTTAAGCAAAAAATTATTTCATGACATCCTATTCCTTTAACATACTTTCTGTTGGCCCTGAATTAGCAGGGAAAGAATTCATCTCTCATTGACATGCACATTCATACACACATGTACAGATTACAGACAGATAAATGATGGATAGATTATAGTATATGGGCAGAAGGAAAGAAGGGAGATGATAGACAGATCAATCAATCAATTGATAGATGATAGATAGATATGATTTTGCAGATGGATAATAAAGATAGGATATATATTATACCATATTTTTATATAAGATATATGTATATATTATTCTTTATTCTGGGGACACAATGCTCATGAGATAAAATGATAAAAAGGAAACAATAACATCACACATAATCTAATAAATGTACGTAACCACCCTCTGCTCTTCTCACACATATACAAATATATATGTTTTCAGTAAATTAAATTATTCCTGATTTAAAGAGTGTGAGAGAGACAGAGACAGATAGAGAGACAGAGAGAGAGGGAGACAGACAGACAGACAGACAGACAAACAGAGACAGAGAGAGACAGAGCTCATGCACATGCTTGTGTATGTGAACTTATAATGTATGTCTGGGTGTATGTGTACTTGTGGAGGTATCAACATCAACCTTGGGAAACTTCCTCAACTTCTCTCCACTTTGTTTTCTGTGACAAAGTTTCTGACTGGAGCCTCTGACTCAGTAGGCCAGCTGCTCAAAGAGTTCCTGAGATCCACCTGGCTAAACCTCCCCATACAAGATTACAAATACATGTATGTACCATGTCTGTCTTTTTCACCTGGGTGCTGGGAATTGAACTTAGGTCCTCATGCTGTATGGAAGAATTTTTCCAAGTGAGGCATCCCCCGAGCCCTAATTTTCCAAATACATTTAACTGTGAACATGTCAAAATTTTTTCACTGCAGCTAAAATTACATTTAACACTTGCTGCACATTCTACCCAAGCTGGACAATTTTTCAGGTCATATTCTGACACACCAACAGCTAAACCTACTGTGGGCAAAGCCATGAACTGGTAGACAGCACCATGAGAGCAATGTGCTTTCTTTACCAAATACTTATCATGCTCACCTGAGTTAGTAAAAAATCAACCAAATTAGGGCACTTGGAAAACAAGACCTTGTATAATGAAGAGAATCTATGAACGTCAGTGTTTAAAAAAGAAACAAAATAAACAAACCAAAATTAAAAAGTTGGACACTCTCTCACTCATTCTGTTCTGTCTGCAGAACCATTGGAGGTGGATGAGAGAACAAAACCCACATTCTGTCTCCTTTTGTGGTGATTGACCAAACGGACCTCAGGGCAGATGACAGACAGCTAAAGCCAAGCCCCGACTGTGGAAATGGGTGGTTTCTGATCATCTACTGAAGAATTACAAAAGGGCCTCCTTTTCCCAAAAAGAATAACTTTCTTTTTCTTCATGACCAAAGACTTCACTGAGGCTCCCTAAAGAATCTAACTAGGGCTGTGGGTTCTGACAAGATGTCCTAGTGAGTAAAAGTATTCAGTGACCAGCCTAAAGATCTGAGTTTGATTCTCTGAAGCCACATGGTGGAAAGAGAGAGCTAACTCACACAAATGACCCTCTCCCATCTA
This sequence comes from Alexandromys fortis, assembly GCF_014885135.2. Taxonomy (NCBI): domain Eukaryota; kingdom Metazoa; phylum Chordata; class Mammalia; order Rodentia; family Cricetidae; genus Alexandromys; species Alexandromys fortis. Next base: position 19,681,076 of record NW_026067927.1, read on the forward strand.
TATCACATTGTGGCACACATGGACCCATCAAATAAATAACTGTAATAAGAATATTAAAAAGCCCAACACCCCCAAATTGGACTCTGTAATCTTTAAGTCCCATGTGCCTCAAACTCACCCATCCACCACAACCTCAGTGGTTCTCTGGGACAGACTGGGACAGCACAGAGTAGACTAAAATGTGAGTGACTAGACCTTCCTTCATCTGACCAATCCAGTCTCTAGGTCCTAGGCCCTGAGACAAAATCCTGGACCCCCTCTGCACCTGCCTCAGTTGCACTAGCCAGCCAGTGGGCAAGCCTCCTTGCAGGTAGGATACCTCAACATCCCCACATTGGATTTTGTAATCAAAAAGTCCCACTCCATGCCCAAACCTACCCATTCCCAGAGACCACACCAAATTCCTGAGACACAAACAGTGACTTCACAGAGTAAACTAAGAGCAGCTCAGTGAAATACAGACAGCAATTGCAATGATTGGTCCAAGAGAGGATTTCTGAGACACAGACATTGACTGGAAGAATTGGACAAGAGACAAAAACACTGGCTGTACCAATTGGAAGACAAAATGTGTAGGCGCTAAGGCAAGAATATATTCAACAACCTAAAGAGCTATATGACAGCACCAGAATCTAGTGGTCCTACAACAGGAAGACCTGGACATCCTAACCCAGAAGAATCAGAAGAAAACAACGTTAAATATAAGTGTATGTTGAGATAGAGACCCATAAAGAGGAAATAAAAATTTTCTTTAAAGAAAGGGAGGAAAAGACAAACAAAAATTGGAAGAAATCAATAAATATTTTAAAGACAATCGAATAGATGAAGCAAGCAATCCAAGCAGTTCAAGACTTGAAAACTTAAATAGAGAAAATAAAGGAAACATAAACGGAGGGAATTCTGGAAAAGAAAAAGCTGGGTAAATGAACAGGAGCTACAGATGCAAGCATAACCCATAGAATACAACAGACAAAAGATAGAACTTCAGGAGTTGAAGATACAATAGAGGAAATAGATTCATTAGTAAAAGAAAATGTTAAATCCAACAGATTTTAACAAAGCATCCAGGAAATTTGGGAAACTATGAAAAAAAACTAATAATAAAAGGGATAGAAGAAAAATCCAGTTCAAGGCCCAGAAAATGAATTCAACAAAATCATAGGAGGAAACTTATGCAACCTAAAGAAGGAAATCCATGAATGCAACAACTCTAGACACAGCAAAGCTTTCACTCACCACAGATGGAGAAAGCAAGATATTTCATGACAAAACCAAATTTAAACAATACCTATTCACAAATCCAGTCTTACAAAAGTAATAGAAGGAAAACTCCAACCCAAGGAAGTTGCAACATCCACAAAAACATAGGCAGCAGATAATCTCACACCAGTAAACTCCGAAGAAGGAAAACACAGAAATACTCTACCAAAAAATAACAGCAATTAACAATCACTTGTCATAAATATCTCTTAATAACAATGGACTCAATTCACCTATAAAAAGACACAGGCTAACATTTTAGATACAAAAACATGATCCATCCTTCTGCATAAATAAACACACCTCAACTTAAAAGATAGAAATTGCCTCAAAGTAAAGAGTTGGGAAAATTTTTTCAATTAAATCGACCTATGAAACAAGCAGGTGGTGTAGATAGCATAATAACTAACAAAATAGACTTCAAAGTAAAAGCAATCAAAAGAGATGGAGAAGGATGCTTCATATTCATCACAGGAAAAAATAAAGATGAAGTATCAATTCTGAACATCCATGCCCCAATACAAAAGCACCCATATATGTAAAAGAAACATTACTAAAGCTTAAATCTCACATTAAACCACACATACTAATAATAGGAGACTTCAACACCTCACTCTTAACAATGTACAGGTCAACCAGACAGAAACCAGAGAACTAACAGATATCATGACTCAAATGGACTTAACAGACATCTATAGAACATTTCACCCAAACACAAAAGAATATATCTCTTCTCAGCACCTCATGGAACCTTTTCTAAAACTGACCACATACTTGGTAACAAAGCAAAACTCAACAGATACCAAAAAAAAAAATTGGAATAACCCCCCTGTATCTTATCGGATCACCATAGCTTAAAGTTAGAATTCAACAACTTTGCTAATTCCAGAAAACCTACAAACAAATGGAAATTGAACAATGCTCAGTTGATTCACCCTTGGGTCAAGAAATAAAGAAAGAAAGAAATTCAAGACTTCCTAGAATTCAATGAAAATGAATACACACCATTCCCAAACCTATGGGACCCAATGGAAGCAGTGTTGAGGAAAGTTCATAGCACTAAGTGCTTTCATAAAGAAAGTAGAGAAATCTCACAGTAGCCACTTAATAGCACACCTGAAATCTCTAGAACAAAAAAGGACAGACTCCCTCAGAAGGAGTAAATGAGAGGAAATGATTAAATTGAAGGCTGAAATCAATAAAGTAGAAACAAAGAAAACAATATACAGAATCAATCAAACAAAGAGCTGGTTCTTTGAGAAAAATCAACAAGATAGACAAACCGTTATCCAAACTAACCAAAAGGCAGAGAAAAAATATCCAAACATGCCTTTAATCTCAGCACTTGTCATGCTGAGGCAGGAAGATCTCTGTGAGTTCGAGGCCAGCCTGGTCTATAAGAGCTAGTTCCAGGACAGGCTTCAAAACTAGAAAAACCCAGTCTCAAAAAAGAAAAAAAAAATCCAAATTAACAAAATCAAAAACAAAAAAGGGGACATAACAACAGACAATGAGAAAATATAGAGAATCATTAGGTCATACTTCGAAAACCTGTACGTCACAAAAATGGAAAATCTAATAGACAATTTTCTGGATATGTAACACATCTGAAAAATAAATCAAAATCAGGTGAACAATTTAAATGGATCTGTAACCCCTAAGGAAATAGACATAGTTATCAAAAGTCTACCAATCAAAAAACAAAAACAATAAAACAAAACGTTAGATGGTTTCAGTGCTCAATTCTACCAGAACTTCAAAGAAGAGCTAATACCTATACTCCTCAAATTGTCCCACACAATAGAAATAGAAGAACATTGCCAAATCCTTTATGAGGCTACAGTTACCCTGATACTCAAACCACACAAAGACTCAATTGAAAAAGAGAATTATCTTTGAGAAGTGAGTGAATGGGGGATGGGATGGGTGGAAGTGGGGGGGGGAGCAGAAAGACGGGAGGGAGAGGGAATTGGGATTGGTATGTAAATGAGAAAAGATTGTTTTAAAAAAAGTAAAAAATAAATAAAAAAGGAAAGACTGACAAGGACCTACCTTTCTTCCTCTCCCTGGGGAACCTTCACAGCTACGGAATGTATTCACTCAAGCAGGGTGACATATTGTCTTGTCACTGGACATCAAGGCAAAGCTGAAAGGCTACTTTTCTAGATGAGACTTTAAGCTGAGCCTGTTGCTTGTGGTTGCATACAATTTGGAAGTAGGTCAAAGTTGTGCATGATGGAGCACTAGCTCCCAGACTCGCCAGGTTGGGAGGTTGTGTGGACTCGTTAAGATGTGGGACCAAGAGGGGATTCCTTAGGTACATGGAGACTCTGAATACAGAGGAAATCATTGAGTTCCCAGTTGTTAGAAAAGTTTAAATCCTGCCCCTCCTCCATCCCCCACATTTGCCCTTGCTTCCAGTTTGGAGGTGTACATTATTTTCCCACGTTGTTTATGGTCCTATTCGCCTGGGGACTTCACCAGAGCCAGGGTTATGCTATTTGGACTCTTGGCCTCCAAACCAGGTGATAAATCGATCTTTAAAAGAAGAAGAAGAAAGAAAGGGAGAGAGAGGAAGAAAAATAAACTTCTTCTCTTCATAAATTTAGCCTGACAGAAAGTTTGTATGGAGACCACATGGGAAAATTTACAACCAAATAATAAGATGAACCCCCCAAACTGTCAGGAAATTGAGTAGGCACTTTACCAAAAAGAGAGACCAACAACCATGTGAAATGGTGGTGAGCGTCGTTAGCAACGAAAAAGATGAAATAAGCAAGAACTCTGGAGACTTGAGCGGCAGCCACTGTCTGCAAGGAATGAAACCCCAAAACTAACAGGCAGTGGAGCGCATTTGACTCTATAAGTGTCAATATTTTTTTTCACTACAGCTAAAATTACATTTAGCACCTGCTGCATATTCTCCCCAAGTTGGCCAATTTAGTATATGTCATATTCTGGTACACCACCAACCAAACCTTCCATGGACAAAGCCGGGAGCTCAGAGACAGTGCCGTGAGAGAGTCACTTACTGTCATATGCACAGAAAACCACTGCCCCTGTTCTCAGTCCTCGGGATTTGGACTGGAAGAGTACCCCAGCCTTCCTGGGCTCCCTTCTTCAGAGACACTATGGGCCCTGCTCTCTTCTGTAGTGAGTTAGTGGCTCATGACACATTCCTTTGTACACATCTGTATTTTCTAATTCTAACTTTACCTATTGTTTACCTAGCTATTTACCTATCTGTCATTATCATAGTCTAATCATGGCTATCAGTCTGTAATATATCTACATAACTAGCTAGCTTAACTATATAACTAACTTACATCTGTAAGTGTATCCACTAGTTATCTATTCACAACTATCATCTATCAATACCTATTATCTGTTATCTATGTTATCTTCTGTCTATCAGATGCTTATCTATTTATTATCTATCTACTTATATCTATCATCAATCTATCTATCTATCTATCTATCTATCTATCTATCTATCATCTATCTATCTATCATCTATCTATCTTATTTTTCTGTATTGGTCTGTCACACATCTGGACATTCAAGACTTCACAGAGTACTTTTTTATTTTAATGATCTTATTGTTATTGTTATTACATTACATTCCTTCCACAATTTCTTCTCCTTCCTCTCCTCCCATTTTCTGCCCCCCCCCCCACACCTCCCATCTGACACTCCATCCACTCCTCTGGATGTCAACCAGACATGGCTTATCAAGTTGCAGCAAGGCCAAGCACCTCCCTTGTATTAAAGGCTGGACAAGGAGACTCAGTATGAGGAATAGGATTCCAAGAGCTGGCCAAAGAGTCAGAGGCAGCCCTATTCCCACTGTTAGGAGTCCCACAAGAGAAGCAACCTACACAATTGTAATAGGTATACAGAGGACTTAGGTCAGTCCCACAGAGAGTTTCCCAGGGGCTTGCTTTGCAGATAGCAAACCCCAGTGCATAATGATACCCAGTCATCTCCACCTGAGCAATCCTAACACCGGCCACACAGCTGCTCAGGGAAAGGGAACTCCTTTCGGCAGCTACCTGCCCTTGTCTATGCTGTCTTTCAACTGCTCGGGGTATACATAACAACAATGGCTTGTATTTAAGGAAAAGATGGGTGAGCCCTGATCTCAACAGAGTCAAGAGAATAAAGTAGCAGGCAATCTTTTCTCGTTAGCTTGCATCCGGAGAAACTGAGTGTAACATTAATTTAGTGGATGCCTGGGGGTCAGGAGTAAGTCAGAAATAAAGTCGGCAACTTAATTTCCATTCTGCTGATTCGCACAGCACTGTGTGTAATTTCCAGAGACTTGAGACTAAAACACCAACAAACTCACTTGTAGGTAATACCATTTATTCGAAGCTTCTAAGTAGTTCCCTTCAGGGGTAAACAAGTGTGTCTATATCTATTTAATAATAAGTCTAATTTGTATAAAAGAAAATAGTCTTATATCTCTATTTTTAAACACCAAAATTATACTGGCATTAACTTTGCATTTGACATTTGTGTGCGAATTTATCCAATAGATATAAATGTTGCTGTGCTATATCCTTATTAATAGCTGGGCAGCCGTGATGCTCAGTAGCTTTTGTAGAGACATGGTTGCATTTCATTATAAACATAAAGAGACAAAAATAGCTCCCACAAAACACTAAACTTTTGAATTATTTGAACTGCCTTGGTGACACCTTAAAATAGATCACAATAACGTGTTGTTGATGCCCGAAGGCACCGAGACAATCCCAAATGGAAGGTTGCAGGGACAAGCACTGAGAGTCTAAGAGATCAAGAGCAAGAGTTAACAAGCCTGAGGCCCCTGCCCTTCTCCCGTCCCTCTTCACTCAAGGGGAAGACACGAACACACAGCCTTTGGGTAACTTTGGCCTTCTGTCCTTATTGGCCTTCTGTCCTTCTCTCCCACCAAACCTCTGCCTCAAACTGAGAAGCTCGTAGGTTAGTGTATGGTGTGGTGTGTCCTCTTCACCTTCCATCTCTTTTATCTGTGCCCTGGATGTCACCACTGCAGAGACTCTCACTCACTGGGTAGCTCCTACTTCTTCTTTTTTTTTTTTAAATATAATTTTTTTATTGAAAAAAAAAAAGATTTCCGCCTCCTCCCCCCCCCCCCTCTCCCCCCCCCTCCCCCCCCCCCCCCCCCCCCCCCCCCCCCCCTCCCCCTCCCCCCCACTCCTCTCCCCCTCCCTCTCCGGTCTGAGGGGCAGTCAGGGTTCCCTGCGCTGTGGAAAGTCCAAAGTCCTCCCCACTCCATCTTGGTCTAGGAAGGTGGACATCCAAACTGGCTAGGCTCCCACAAAGCCAAACCATGAAGTAGGATCAAAACCCAGTGGCATTGTCCTTGGCTTCTCAGCAGCCCTCATTGTCCGCCATATTCAGAGAGTCCGGTTTTATCCCATGGTTTTTCAGTCGTAGTCCAGCTGGCCTTGGTGAGCTCACAATAGACCTACTTCTTGTTTAAATAGTCTCTCCTCTCTCTGGCAGCTTTCTTACTTTACCTTTCCATAGCAACCCCACCCCCTATAGCTGTAGCATGAAAAATAGATTTTGGGGTTCAACCTGAAGATCAGAAAAGCAAAGCAGCTAAGTCACTAGATAGCTCCTGTCTCGATAAAATCTTCAGACTGAAAGAAAGTCAGTTCCTGTCTCATCCCACCTTATATTTCTCTCTTGTGCTGGGATTAATTATGTACACCACCACCACCCGGCATCTATGGCTAACTAGTGTGGCTGCTGGGATTCAAGGTGTGTACCACCACTGTCTGGCATGTATGGCTGACTAGTATGGCTGTTTTTGTGTTCTCATCTTTAGGTAGAAAGCTTTATTCACTAAAATTCAAATGAAATATCACTACATTTCTCTTTTTTGTCTAAAATAAAAAAATAAAAAATTATATACTATAAGTACAATAACCAAATACAATATATACAGGCAATAAATATATCAACAATGTCTAGTCTATTGTATTTGACAAATTCAGAGAAAATACTCCATATCTATCCTATCTTACGGAGTCCAGTCTTGTACCTACTTTATTTTCTACCATAACTTAATTTCTGTGTGTGGTAAACAATAAAAACTCTAACCATCTAGTTTTCAAACCTTCAGAGATGTAAGAAGAAAATAATATTGAGTAAGCAGAAAGTGCAAGCAACAGACTTCCAAAAAATGTGAGAAATGACAGAAACATCTGGCTGCCTGGACAGCCACCCAAAGTTCTTCTGCAACTTTGGGGCATTCATCTTCAGCCTACAGGCCTAGCATATACAACAGACTTTTCTGTAAAGCAGGATAATCTGAAGGGCTGTCCCTCCTTGTCTTGACAATGTTTGCCAATTGCTTTCTTTTGTGTCCTGTTTGTCCAATTAGTGCAACATAATGTTAGCAGTCAAGGAAAGGGCATTTTCTTGTCCAGTGGCTTGCTTTTGCCACAAAGAAAGTAAGGTCCATGTCGAGTTTCTTCAATGCCCATTATCTTCTCTGAAGTACATAGGTGCTGCCAGAAGCAGACATGTCTCATTGTCATAAAAAAACAAAAACAAAAAACTATGTCGGTAAAACATTTTAAATGTCATATTCTAGTGATCTCTAAAGTGTTTGAAGGTGACCTGTCTATCTCAAGTATATTTTTATTTGACCTTGAAAACATATTTAATGTTCTGTAAGTTCAATTGTAATAGGTGATTAATTACTAATCTGCATTTCCTTATATCCTAATCAGTTCATAATAATAATTTTCAAAATACATTACATTTCAAAATGAGTTGTATAGGTACAATACTTTTAATAAGAGTAGAAATGTATGTAAAATATGTTCTAACAAAAATTAATATCAAATTTGTATCAATATACAAGATTTGTATACAATATATAAAATCTAATCCAATGCAAAACATTTAAAACTAGTGGTTGCTTTTTAAAAGTAGATTCAATAACATGCCTTTTTATCTCATCATATCTATATCCTCCCTTATTTCTTCTCAAAAGAAGAATTCTGAATATAATCTCCTTTGTTCAACTCTCCTCCTGGCCATAACCAATAACAGCTTGTAACCAACCCCCCTAAACAATGACAAATATTCACAGCCTAGTGAATGACCAAAACCTACCCACCCAACCTCTTGAGAATGTGGGTATCATATTTTTAAATTTACTTCCTGCTGTCTGGGGGCAACAGTATCTTTAGGAGATTCTGAAAAGAAAATTTGGGTTAATTGCCAAGTCCTGTAAAGAAAATTTGGGTTATTTGTCAATATCACTGCATGTAGCTCCTGAGAGTCTGTTAGAATACCTGCCCCCACTAAGGCTCAATGAATGGAGCTAGACCACTCCCTTTGCTCCACTTGCATAATATCTAACACAGGTTTAGTCCAAGCCCATTGCCCAGTGAATGCCAACGCATGAATGAAGTCTGTGCTGTCAAGTGTATGTTAAGAACATTTAATAGAATAGGGGAGGGTAGCAAGATAGTTCAGTGGGTAATGTTTACTTGCCACCAAACCCAGACAAGCGAGTTCAATCCCCAAGGCCCACAGAGCAGAAAAAGATAGTGTACTCCTGAAAGCTGCCCTCTGATTTCCCCACTCACCCTGGCTCCCTACTTTGCACACACAAAATTAATAAGTGCAAGAACCCAATAAACACTTCTTTACCTAACATTTTTCCACAATTTTTATTAGACACCCTGGTTGTCTAAGTATTCCTGGCTATTAAACTGTCCTCAGTTTTCTGTGGATGTCAGAATTGGATACTCACTGTCTTGGAGAATATTTTGGCCATGTCTCCTTGTTTTTCTTTTTCTTTTTTCTCAAGCTGAGAGAAACAAGGTCCAGAGAGATGAAACAGTTTGCCTGAATCCAGCCAGGTTTCTGATAGGATTGATCTAACACCCTAGTGCCTCGATTCAGGCCCACATTTTTCCCGGGTGATAGCATCTAACTTCGTGTTGGGAGAAAGGCAGGATGCTTGCATAGTTACCAAACCCAAATCATGTTTCTCATAGCCCATACTATGCCCTTGACATCTCCTGATTTTAACTCATGTCAGACAGCTTACCTTTGCTTTAATAAACCCCTCAAAATGGCATTGCAGACACACACACTTTGGAGAACATTCAAATATTGCAGTGCTTGCTATTTCCCCAAGCCTCAATTCTCTTGCTTCCACTGCCTTAGGCTCCCTTTAAATGCATCTATTTTTCTACTATTCCAAGAGGAATTTTTTCCATCTCTGGACTGCAGAACTAGCCCCGTGTGCATGTTTATATCAATGTGCAATCAATCAGAGCTTATTCTTTGTAAAATAGTTTTCTTTTTAAAGACCCAAAGCCATTCTGTACATTTTTTTTCAAGCTCTGAATTTTGAATTGCTAGTTCAAACTCATTGGTCACTTGGGAAGTAAATTAACAATCTTTCTGATTGCAGATCAAGTTTGTCCTTTCTTATTATAATTGCTATTATTTTACCCTGAATACAAACGTATTCTGGGGATGTAGAATTATAAAACAACAGTTTGGTATCAAGTTTTCTACGAATTGCTGATACATCGCTTAGAAAAGGGACATCTGAGAAAATGGCTCTACTGAATAGAGCAAAAGTTGAATGGGAACCTTGAAAAATGTCAAAATATGACTAGAATGCTTTCTATCTGTACAATATTGTCATCAAAACATCCTGCTCCTTGTGCAGTATGAATGAGAACTAACATTTACCAGTGATATAAATCAAAAATATTACCATGTTGCTCAGCTGGGGTAACCTGTGAAGGAGTAGCTTTTAAAACCTTTCGGTTTCTAGAATTTGGGTGCTCATTGTTGCCGTGATGGTTTATCATCTTGCTCTCAACTAAAAGACTAGTGTGGAAGCATCTGTCAAGGCCACTATAGCAGCAGAATCCCTGTTACCTAACGGAGCAGAACACAGAGTCCAACAGGATGAAGGACCTACAAGGGGTCGACAAGGTTAGCAAAAGGAACAAGGCCAACTAACATTGCTTCCCACTTATAATGACAGACAGCAACTCAGTCTGTGATGAATGAGCCCAAGTCAAACTGTTATCATTAAATGCTCATGCTTGTGTAAAGAAATCCTGCATTTGCTTACCTGAACTTATAAATTTTAATTTTATTATTTATTTCCTTATTTGTAAACTTAAACATACATCTAACATACATGTAGCCTGCTTTTTGATGCTTATATACATTTATCATTAAAGGACAATAATTTATAGAGATCTATGTGACATACCCATTCTTTCTAATGAAGATGATTTAATGCAAAATTACTGATCCCTCTATAATTTCATTCACTTATGAGTATGTGTGTATATCTGTGTGTCTGTGTGCCATGTCCAAGTACTTGTGGAGGACAGAAGATCTCTGATTCCCTGTACTAGAGTACAGATGACTGGGAACTAAACTCAGGTCTTTTACAACGGCAGCCAGCACTCCTCATGACTGAGCCATCTCTCCAGTTCTTTTTTTTACGTTTTTTATTGGTTATATGTATATATTTGTTATATTAAACTGGCAATATATATAACATGGATATGTGATGTTTGATTAATACATTTATTGTATAATGTTCAAATAGTATAAACATGCCTGTATGCTCAAACATTTGTCATTTTTCTGTGTTAAAAATATTTTAAATTATTTTCTTTTAGTTCATCATCACTTAAGACCAGAGTTTATTTTCTGCAAGCATAACATAAAAACCACTGACAAATTTTAAGTTTCTTTTCCCTTTATATATCTTCTTTTTTTTATTTTGTGTGCACATGCACATGAGGAGGATGGGCCATGGGTGTGTGTGGTGCTTAAAGAACAACCTACAGGAATCTATTCTCTCCTCATACCATGTGGAGCTGATGACCAAACTCTGTTTGTGACTCCTGGCAACAGTTGCCTAAACCCACTGACTTATCTTGGCACTCAAATTTACAATGTAGGTCAACGCAAAAGCTTTCTTCCTTTAGCGTTAATACCTTCTTATGGCCTATTATTCAAAAATTTTGCCTACTCCAAGGTCATTGCTGTATTCCTTGCTCTTTCTTCCACAAGATTTATTGTTTCAACAAGGTCATATTTGATCTGGAGGTTTAATAATAAATAATGATAACAGTAACAGTAGACCATAATAAGTATGAGACCTTGGGTCATCTTCTGGAAAACCATGAGTGTCAGAGGAAGGCAAACATTCTCCTTCACCGTCCTCGAAGCAAAAATAAAAAGGAAGCCAGCTTGGGGAAAGGAGAAAGATGTTCCCACAATGGCTGGTTAAGAGTCCTTTTGCCCTACCTGGATAGGAACCTTGGTTATTCTAGAGGAAGCACTTCTCTTTGTCTCTGTCAGCTCTCATTCTCCATTTAGCAGGAATGATAGGTCACCCTAAGTGGCCAACGGAACCTTCTGGATCCCAGGCCCCATGCAGGCCTCAGATTGGGTAAGTCTTAGCCCTTGGCCACAACTGGAATCTGAGACTCTTGGTCCTGACAATGACAATTCAGCTTCTCTCTGACAACTATAGGATGTACAGCCTTTAATCCTTCTATTGTCTCATCTCCTTCTTGCTATCTCTCCTTTATTTCCTCATCCTGCCCTGGCCACTCTCAAACTGGCAAACTGTTTCAGCTGTCAGACAGCTTTCTGCCTGGCCACAAACACCACTGCTGCCGCTGGGACTGTACAAGGTCTCTGCCTCTGCCAGGACTGAGCTGAGGAACCCAGGAGCCTGATTATCCAGGGGACTGCTTGCATATATGCCACCAGAGGCCATGGCCAGGATGACCAATCTGGGCCATGACCACTCAGAGGGACACCCTCAGTGTCTGGCAATCACCTCAGCTGTCGAGCGGCAAGCTGCCTTACTGCCTCACGTCTTAGCTTGTTGGCTGCCCTGTTCTCTCTGTCGATGCCTCTGCTCTTTCTGCTGACCCTACTGTCAGCTCAGCCCACACTGCTGAAAGCCAGTGAGTCAAAAACCGCCGCAGAGAAGCCTTTTGGGGAGCCTAATGCCACAACACTGGTGGAATCAGTGCACAAGACACTGACTGAGGGACTCCCTGAGTGAGCCTGGTTATAGAACAAGAGAAGTGGTTAGGAAGTGCCTGGCATTTATCGGACCAATCACAGCCTTGTCTCTCGGCACCTGTCATGGCACTCCTCATGGGCTACCATGGAAGGTGATTGCTCTCTGACCAAGACAAACATGGCTGCAGGATCATGCACAGTTTATTGTGGCTCATGATAAGAACAACTCTGGCTGGAGGCTGTGCCTTCTAGAATTAGAACAATCTGATGCACGAAGCCCTTCTGTGTGCTGGGAATGTGCTTTATTACATTGTTAGAAAAGAAGCTATTTTGACCTCTATGGCAGGGAAGAATAGAGCTAGGTGAGAAAGCCAAACTGAATACAGTGAAAAAGAAGGCAGAGTCAGAGACGCCAGCAGCAACCAGAAAAGCAAGATGCTAGAGCATTACCGGTAAGCCACGGTGCAAGTGGCAATACACAGATTATTAGAAATGGGTTCATTTATATGTAGAGCTAGCCAGTAAAAATCATGAGCCACCAACCAGTTTGCAACTAATATTAAGCTTCAGAATGATTATTTGGGAACTGGCAGGCAGGAGAGAAACCTCCAGTTATAGCAATTAGCTGTGATCCTTGTGTTGTTGTCTCAAGATACCTAGGAAGTGTTCAGTATACCCAGTACTGACACAATGGTAGTTTTGCTAGCTGTTTGATTGACAGTCATCTTTCCCAAGGCCACCATGGCAGCTAGGGAGGGTCCAGTGACTGCTAATGAGGGTGTCCCATTGCCCTGCCCCTAATGCTTTCACACATTACAGGAGAATGAACATCAAAATGAGGGCTTACTCTAAGAGCTTACGGAATTCGTTATTTATGTGAAAACTAATTTCAATAAAGCATTAGCACCTGACAGATGTACCAGGAAGAGGTGGGCCTCACTCATCTCCCTCTGCGTGGCTCCAGCGTCCTTGAGAATGTGTTCTTCCCAGAAAAGCCTTCTGTAGACCTCTGAGCCTTGAAGCCTCAGAATTCTTCTCAGAAAGGCTTAAGAGATGACTCAACAGTTCTAGGTATCTCATGGATGTAAAGATACGGAGAACTCAGTACATTGTCACCAGAACATCCTATTACCCCTGCTCCTTTGTTTATTCGCTCCTTGGCAATGCTCATATTTTAAACAAAGATGGATAAAATATTTTTGTCTTAAGAGTGGCTTGAGTAATGAGAAAGCAGCCCCTGGAATAAGCTCCAGGAATTTTCTAAAAACAAGAGTGAGTATAAAGATTAAAAGAGCCCCTGGAACATCTTAGCATCCTACAGAACTTTACTCAGTGATTTGACGGTTTTTTTTTTTCTTTTCCATACAAATGTGATTTGCCACAATTCTGCAGTTGGTTCCTTTCAGATAAGAGGGCTCCTTCAAGTTTTCTTTCTTACAGTCACATTTCCAAAAAAAAAAAAAAAAAATGTTTATTTCAATGCTCTGAAAAAAAAAAAAAAAACTTGGTAACACGGCCAAACTCATCATCCGCTTTTGTTTGCGAGAAATGGAGTGAGACTATTATAAAGTATGGAGGGGAATTATTTGCCAGCAATAGCATGAATATGTTTAGTCAGTTTTTGATTGATGGCTATGTCCCGCCTGGTAAATAGGAAATGAGGGAAATGCACGTAGCGGGACCCTGACGTGCACTGCAATGTCTGTCTACATAATGCAGGCTAATCATGGGTGTGCGGGGGAAATAGCGGTTGTCACTTCGTCCTAATAAAGATGCTAAATCAAAGATGGTTTAGTATCTCGGTGATGATGATGAAAGGGAAATTGTTCCCTGAATATAAGGAAAGCGATTAGTTATACAATAAAGGTGAAACTGTGTCCAATAAACTATCTGACACAAGACCACTAAAAACTTCACCATCAACGGGAGAGAAAAACTGGCTAAGTAAATCATCAAAAAATAAACAGGTCTTCATGTTGTGGTCCTCTGGGCTGCAGGCTTTCAACCCCTCTGTTAAACATTTAACTCGGTTGGAAGAAAGAACTCAACCGCAGGAGCTTTCTTTGACCTGACTCCTGCCTGGAGGTGTTATCTCAAAAATGTTCAGAGCCAATCGCATGGGAGCTTGGCCAGCTCTGTGGGTTATACCTGATAATGGTCATCAAAGGGGCAGTCCTGAAATACCAGGATCATGGGACACTCCCCACCTGCCAGTTTAGTGCACCGTGGTGCCTTTGTACTGGAAAGTTCACACAGCAGGTAATGGTGGGACATGCACTGAGGATTGTTCTCTATGCCCAAGGCAGGATTTCTGAATTCAGAACTCAGAGGGTCTTAGATAAAAATGCCACATGCCTACTAATTTGCAGCTGTTAACTTAAAGGACAGAAAAACTCAGCAACACGAGCAAGCCGCCTGTATGATTTTAAACTGTTATTTTCACAACAATTTTAAATATCTTCTATAGAGAATGCCAAAGAAGTCATTTTGCACTTTCAAATCTAAATCCAGAATGGTCTATGATTTCCAGATTTTCAGAATTTCAAATGTAAAGTTTAATTTTCATACTGTGCTCAAATAATGAATCTAAAATTTGTTCAGATATTATTATGGTGTCAACCTATATATCTTTTGATTATTCTTTAATTGGTGTGAAAATTATTTCCTCAGAATTGAAGCATTCCATCGTGGAGGGAGGATCTTTAAATAAAACTTAAAAGGTTAAGAAAGTAAACAACTCAAAAGTCTCAGGAAGTTTCCCAAATTTACAAGATTCACAAAGCTCTTACATTAAGATTGTGTAAGTAGTAAGAACTACTGAGGAGAGATTGACCTATCCTGCTGATTGTACACTGGGGAAGGAAATGGAGGAATATCTCTTTCATGAGTCATTTTCTGTGTTGTGTGAGTCTTAGGTTAGGGTAACCAATACTGTTGTAAGTAACTCCTCACCTATGAGCCTATGAGTAGCCCCAGTAACCTTATTGATTCACTAAGGTAGACCCTTTACTTTGGTTGGTTATTGGTGCCCAAGGAAAAGTTACTCAATATCTCTTTTTCTCTTAGCAAGCTGAACTTCTTGGCAATGACAGGTTCTCTGCAAATGTGTCACCTCCCTAGTAAACTATTTATTATTTTTGTGCTTTGAATGAGATTGGCCCTCATAGACTCATACTTTGGATTGCTTGGTCTTTATTAGTGGAACTGCTTGGGAATAATTAGAAGCTGTGGTCTTATTGAAGGAGGTTTCCAAATACCACACTATGTCCAGTCTTACTTTCTCTGCCTCCTACCTGTGAATCAGGATGGAAGCTCTCAGTTACATCTCCAAAATCATGCCTGGAGGTGTGTCCTCCAAGAATCTGGATTAGACTTAAACCACACCCAAACAACCATTTTCACAGAGACATTCTTTTCTATGTAGGGAGGAAAAGTAGAGGCTTATTTCTGACTTGGGAAGAAAACAGCTGCAAATGACCTTGCAGGTATGAGTTTTAAGAAGCAGAAGGGGAGGTCTGTATTAGAATGGGCTAGGATGTGGTGGTATGTTTTTCTTGGGCATATTAATCAGGTGAGCCAAAAGAGGGTTTTTGATTATTGGGTTTCAATACTTTGATAGTTGAACCTTGGTGATCAGGCTTAAGAATAAGTGTGGAATAAGAAAGTACCCAAATAAGGGAATCAACTTTTGTGGCTATCTTAAGGGATCTAATTTACAAGGAAAAGAGGAGGGAGAAAGACAAGGCCTGCCAGTGCCCTATTTGCCATGGTCAGGCCTTCTAGGGTTCTTCAATGCTTGCCTGTATGCTGCCATGCTTCCCACCATGGTGATCATGGACTAACCCTCTGAAACTGCAAGGAAGCCCCCCAATTAAGTACTTCCTTCTAGAAGTGGCATTGGTCATGGTGTTTCATCACAGCAATAGAACAGTAGCTTAGACAATTGCCATGGCTCAGAACAACATGAAACCATCATCAAATGCTTCTTTATTCCCTTGTCTCTTTTTTCACCTCCAATTCAAGAATTCAAGTTAATATATAGCTTCCAAATTCATGTTACTCAAAGACTATGTGGCACATGCCACATTCTCATAGTTTTCCCTGCCTTGTACACTGGGCTTCATCAAGATTAGATGATTCTACTGCTTGGAGTTTGTCTTTGCTGCTAGTGTCAATTGATATATATTACACACCCCATTTAGGAAATCTCATTGAAGGACAGTGAGATGACTCAGCTGTTAATGATGCTACCCAAAAATATGAAGATCAACATTCAATCCCTGGGGCCCAAATGGTAGAAGGAGAGAATCAATTTCCACAAGTTGTCCTCTGACCTCCACACACATGCTTCACAACATACACTAAATAAATGAATAAATAAGAAATTTCACCAAAGATCAGCCTTAGTTTTTTTTTTTACATATGTTAAGTAAATCACTCATCTAAATATTATTCTGGAAGTGCTTTTTGAGGCATATTAATATATAAGTAAGTATACATTAAATAAAACAAGTAATTTGCATAACAAGGTGAGAAAGGTTGAAGCCCATTGGTCAGCCAGAAGAGCAGAGACTCATTTCTCCCAAAGGAATAACAGTTCTTGAGACTGATATATAGAAACTCCTTTTGAGCTTCCAGTAGACCCTGGTAATTTCACTTGTTCCAACCCCCCAACATCCTATGAGCAGTTCTTTAAAATATCTGCATTAATCTCTCAAAATATATTCATTAAAGTACATGCAATATGTATTAAAATATTTTATAATCTTAATATATAATATAAGCACTTGTTGAATAATATATACATACTAATTACAGGTACATATATTATGACACATATATTACAGGTATGCCAATATATTGGTTGTATTTTTATAGCGACATTCGTCTACCATATCCATTTTGGGTTCCAGCTTGAATTCTTTAAAGGTTCATCTTGCTTGTCAAATTGATTGAGCTGAGAGACATCAAAGAGATTAGGAAGGCACACTTCTGTGGTGGGATGAGAAAACACTTCCAGAGGTGATTTTATCGTGAGAGCCCTGGCCTGATCAATGGATTAATCCATCAATTAACTTAGAATCTCAGTAGACGATTGGACAGTAGTGGAACTGTGATGACTAGGCTCAGCTGAAAAAAGCTCTAACCACTTACATTATTTTACACAGGTAATTATTGCAGTGATAAAGAAGATAGAGAAGATAGAGAAGAAGACCAGTGCATCTCACTGTGTACATCAATGTAGATACATTTCAAACTAAAGATACCTTGGATAGGATCCCTTCGTCTCAGGAAAGGGGTTTCTTGTTGGGAAATGTCACCATCACATCTCCAATCACATTGGCCTAAGGCAACTCTGTCAGACACAGTCAACTGTTCATTATCAAACTCCAACATACCTCAGTCCTGCCATTTTTCTTCCAAAGTATTTCCTGGGTCCACTGGGTTTGCTTTATCTTGAATCAAAACTGCTGGTTTACACTATTGCTAATCCTAACAACCTGCTGGAGTGTCCTCCTCACTTGCACTTCTCCCCCTGTTAAGTGTTCCATCCCAAGCCAGGTGAACTTTTCCAGAATTGTACCAGACCATGCCCCTGCTGTCCTTAGGACAAAGAACAAAATGATCAGATGATCAGCATGGTCTCTACCGTCACATAGACAGACGGACAGACAGACAGACAGACAGATAACATCTGTCTACCTTCCCAGACCTAACCTATGTGCTTTTACTTTGACCATATCTTTTTTTTCTTTATTGTTCTTTTGTTGCTTTTCTTCCTTTCCTTTTTGCAAAACTGAGAATTTAATGTAGAATCTTGTATGTACTAGGCAAGCACTCTACCACCGAACTACATCCCCAGTCCTATTTTTACTTTGTTTTTGGGGACAGGCTGTCACTGAGCTGACTAGATTGCCCTTGAACTTGCTCTGAAGCCTACACAGGTTTTGAGCTTGGGAATCACAGTACCTCAGCTGTCCATGGACTTGGGATTACCAGCATGTGACACCAAACTCATCTCTACCGTGCCTTGTAATATCTGGTATGTGAGCACCCTTAGATTGCTTTAAATATCACATTTGCACATCTGATATATGTCTGGGTACCTGTTAGTCAAAGCACTTATCGCACCTGTTAGTTTATAGACTTTCATCAATCATTTGATTATATTTCTCCTGTTTCTATTACATTATAAACTCTATTTTGGTAATGATAAGTTGTGTTATCCCCAGCAATGTGTCCTGGGGTTCAGGACCAAGAATGTCTTTTAGCAGAACCGTGGCTCTCATTCTCATGTCATAGACTTCCTTACATCATTTTCTCTGTTGCCGGGGAGGTGATGCATGTACTGCAGCATGCATGTGAGGGTCAGATGGCAGCTTAAGGGGGTTGGTTCTCTCCATTCATGGTGTAGATCCTGAGAATTAATTCTGATAATCAGACTGAGTAACAAGGGCCTTGACCTTGTGACCCACCCCACCAGACCTTGACAGACTTCGTAAACACGAAATCAAGATATTTGACTATATCAGCCATGATAGATGTTAGATGTAAGCATGGTATTTCCATTCTGCTTCCATACTATTAGGATGCTACATCCTCAGTGGTGAGACCAAGGCCATTTATCGCCAGAGCAGAAGTGCTTTGTCCCATAGGTGCTTATGCCTGGCAGGCTTGTGGGCTACTCCACTGCCTAAGCCATCCTCCTGCTTGCCATGGACGAGTGGGACCTACAAGCTCTGTTTCTAAACACTCCTGAAGCTCCTACCACACACAACCTTCAACAAGCTCTCCCATATTCCCAGCCTTTGCCTTTCCTTAGCACAAATATCCCACCTTCAGACATTTTCCTGTGTCTTAGGAGGTTCCTTATTCTTGCCACACTTTGCTGCCTGGAGGATATTTAATGTGTTCTAAATTCATCCTCATTTTCTCGTGTTTGGCTGTGCTCCTTTCCATGTGACACGGTAGTCATCGCATTCAGAAAAACCACATCTACTCTGACAGAAGTCCGGCAGTTACGAGCCATGTCTATGAATAATCCTTAGTTACTAATTAAGAACACATAAAAAGATGTCTTTCCCTCAATGTCATTCGTATGACTGCCATTCATACAAGCCCAACCACTCAACGGTTTCCAGGCATTAAACCCAGTGCTTCCCCTTAACCGCCTCATAATGCAATTAAAGTCGTTTTTCCTCCAGTACTACCCCATATAAAAATTTGCAGGGTGGCTTTACTGATTTTCAGGCTTAAAAAAAATCTAATTGCTTTTTCCTTCTAGTTAACCTTAATTCCAAATAACGTTAAAGATTTAAAACTCCAAATAAACGCTCAGATTCACTCTGTGTTCTCTGTTTGATCCCAAGGGATCCAGATATTGCCTTGGAAAATAAAGTGGAAAACCCTGTAAATATACCACAGGTGGGGATACAGCCTGTGGCCAGTGAGCACAGCCTCTGGTTACTCTGGGATGCTTTTATAGAGCCAGATGGAGTGGGCCTGTTTGTTTGTCCCCATAGGCCTGTGTATGGAGTTACTAGAGAAGAATTAATTACTGTGTAGGAGATTTTTTTTTCATTGCTGCATATTTAGAACAATTGTTTCCATGGCTTTCGTACTACTAGGACATTACATCTCAGTGGTGGGACTAAGGCCATTTATCAATGGAACAAAAGTGCTTTGTCCCATAGGTGCTTGTGTCTGGCAGGCTTGTGGGCTACTCCACCGCCTAAGCCATCCTTCTGCTTGCCATGGAAGAGTGGGACCTACAAGCTCTGTTTCTATACACCCCTGAAGCTCCTACCAATCACAACCTTCAACAAACTCCCCCGTATCCCCAGCCTTTGCCTTTCCTTAACACAAATAACCCACCTTCAGCCATTTTCCTGTGTCCTAGGAGGTCCCTTATTCTTGCCATGCTTTGCTGCCTGCAGGAAGTTTAGTAATATTTTATACATATTTGAGTTACTCAGTCAGTGCAGTGTCTAATACCTGTAATAAATACTATCTTAAATAAATGCAGCACGTTAAAACTTCAAACATTAAAATGGACCCACTGAAAATTTCATGAACTTAAAAGCATTCTAGTTCTGACTAGGTTAGATGAGCTTTCTGTTAGTTGTGCCCTGGTCCATATGCCAGAGAGCCAAGGGCACAGGATGAATTCAAGCCACAAGCCCAGAGGCTCTGCTATACCTTTCATGGATGCAATGACTCACCAGGAAAACTGTGTCTTGAAGGATGCTGCAATAGCAAGAGCTTTAAAACCTAGGAGGAGTCTTCTGCAGTTATGACAAGGAGACCAGCACCTGTGTCAATTATCACCTTGGACCCAGCAAGGCAAGGATGAGAGCCAACAATCAAAACCCTCCAAGCATGCAAGGAAAACTAGACTCCAAAACATGACATCTCAGGACAAACAGATTATGACGAAGCATTAGTGGGCCAATCACTGAAACCCCAAGTCTGTTTCTAGCTTTAAAAAACTATTGCAATAAGCTAAGGCGTGGTGATATCTTGTTTGTACTCTAACAAATAAAGCTTGCTTGAAGATCAGAGGGCCGAGTGAGCGACTAGTTAACCATAGAAGTCTGGAGGTCTGTACAGATAGACAGGAAGTGATATGGCTAGACAGAGAGAGGAATATAAGGTAGAAAGAGACAGGAGCTCATCCCTTTTTCAGCTGAGGAGTTAGAATGTAAAAGTTGGCTGTGACTTGCTCCTTTATTCCTCTGATCTTTCAGCATTTACCCCGATATCTGGCTCTGGGTTTTTATTATTAATACCAATTAGAACTTGTGCAATACTAAGGTTTAGATGTTTAAGATATCTGACACATGAATGTTAGAAACTATCAGTCAGAGCTATAGGCATAGGCAGTTGAATATTTCTTTATTTGGGTGAAGCCACAGTCTTGCTTCTCACTGAGCGATACTCCAAGATCCTGGAGGTAGATCCTTTTGGAGGGTATTCTGCCCTTGTGGATGAGATCAGTGACCTGGTTAAAGAGGCCCTAGGGTGTACCTTCAATCACTTAAGAGCTCAGGACAAAGGAACTATTCATGACACAGAGTTGGTGTAGCCCTTTCCTCTAAGGTTAAAGCCTTCTTCTGGTAGGAGCCTCCTTCCTTCCTATGTCAATATTAAGATTCTGGATATAAAAGAAAAACAAAAAAAAAAGAGAGGATATTTTAGGACAGGATGTTTATAAGAAGGTGAAGCAACTGGGTCTTCTAAGGGGAGGTAAAATACTCCCTGCTGTGTAATAAAAGGAGTCGAAATAACCCCTACTGCCTAGAAGTGGCTCAGACCAACTCAACTACCTGGAAAGGACACTGTCCAGACTGGTGAGCTTCCTGCATGTGTGCAGTGTGCTCCAGCTTCCCAGATTTTGTGAGCTGTCATCCATGCTGAGTTGAGTTTGGTGATACATCTGTCTTGGAGTCTTATCTACTCTTATAAGTAACCTGTCCCCCATATTCCTGTAAATAACCCCCCAAAAACTTATTGGTTCACCAAGTTGTACTTTGCCACAATCACTAATTTGATCTGTTGTAAGCTCCCCTTCTTGGAAGCACAGATGTATATGTTGCATTGCCCCCAGGAAAAGTTAGCTACACAACAAAATGTCAACCCTTCACATGGTATCTGCTGACATCATACAACCTGGACTTCTGAGCCCCCAGAACCATAAGCAGTAACATTCTGTTGTTTATAAACTACCCAGGCTAATGTAATTCGTTTCAGCAGGGCAAATGGACCACAACATTTACCAAGTCTTCTAGACTAAGTCCTAACAGAGTCCAAATGATAGACATTTCACTATCAACCTCCTTTTCTGCTGATTGTGCTCAATTTCCTGCAAGGTAGCCATTTTTTTTCTCCTCTTGGTTCCTGACCACACAGAACTTTACTCTCTCATACCCTCCAGCTCAAGACTATGTAGGGGTAAAGTCAAGATATACAAGGTCAGGAATCTGCAAAAATTAATTCTTTCTCAAGTATGTTATGTTCGTTCTCGAATAAACCACAGAGAAACTGCATGCACATGTTTCCATAATCCCTCAGTGAGGCTAACAGTATGGTTTGGGCTGCAGAATTAGAAAATTAAGAAAACCAGCCTCAGTCTTCCTGTCTGAAAGAGGATATGGGAAAGGTTCCTAGAGTTAATTGAAAACCAGTCAGCAAAACAGCAGGGTCAAGAGCAATCAAAGGGTGGTCCCTGCTAATGCTTCCATGATTAATATTTCTGTGTTCTCAACACTATTAGCATTACCCACCTGTGAAAGTATGTCAGAGGTTTCAGAGATGGCTCAGCAGTTAAGAGTACTAACTGCTTTTGCAGTTAGTTCTTGCAGAGGACCTGGGTGCAAGTCCCAGCACACACCTGAGGGTTCACAACCACCCATAACCCCAGTTCCAAGGAGTCTGGCACCTCTTCTGGCCTCAGTGGATACCATATACACAAGGTGCAATTACATAAACTCGGGCACACACAGACACTTACACATAAAATAAAATAGATCTTTTTTTCTAAACTATGCCAGTGTGATGGAGAAAGAGAAGAAAATGAATGAGGAAATGAGAAAAGGCAGAAGCTGAGAACAAAAGGGGACAGACCAAGGCAGAAAAAATTCACCAAAGAAGGAGAAACTGGTTAGTTTCTGTTTGTTAGTTTAAGAGGGGAGGCATTGGTGCAAAGGATAACTCATTGTTATATTAGTTCTTTTCTACTCTGGTCTAAGCCACAAGTGTCAGAATTTATTAGATTTTAAAAAGGGATGGATGCACACACGTGCATGCACACGCACATGCACACGCTCACCCTACGGCATGGCAACATAGACCTATAATCCTGGAATTTGGAAGTAAAGGCAAGGCAAAAAGATGAAGGTTTAATCCTCATCTCTATGGAGAACTGGAGGTCAGCTTGGGGTACATCAAACACTGTCCAGAGGAAGGAGGAGGAAAAAAGACATGAGAACTGGTATGGTGGCTCAAGCCTAGTATCTCAGCAGAGGCAGGGGGATTGCTACATAGTCGGTCTATGCCAACCTGGCCTACAGAGTGAGTCTCTCCCTCAAAAACAATTAAAAGGGAGCATATTCATTTTAAATAGGCAGACTCTGGCTTAGGTGGGGGGACGGGGGCAAGGGAATGTTTGTTTGATGAACAGGGTCAGTATGTAGCCTTGGTTGGCTTGGAGCTTGCTGGGTAGATTAGACTGGGCCTGAATTTACAGGATTTGCTTGCCACTGCCTCTCAAATCCCGGTATTAAAGGCATGTCCCATCACACCCTGCACTTAGTAAGCAGACTCTCCAATGCCCTCTGATCCAGTGTCTGTCCTAGGTCTCTCTGTTACTGTGATAAACTCCATGACCAAAGCAACTTGCAGAGGAAACGGTCTATTTCAGCTCACACTTCCAGGTCACAGTGACGGCACCGAGACAAGTCACCAGAAACTGAAGCAGGAGCCAGGAAGGAATGGGGCTTACCAGCTTCCTCACTCACTCATGCGCATTAGCTTTTATCCCTGCCCAGAGATAGTGCCACCAACAGTGGGGCTGTGCTCTCCCACATCAGCTGTTCCTCATAGATACAGTCGCAAGTCAGTCTCAAGAAGACAATTCCCAGATGAGTCAAAACTGGGTCAGGCTAACAGTGAAAATTCACCAGTGGAGAGCTGAAATGCTTGGGTGTTGAAAGTCGAGGCCTGCACTGTTCCTATGCCTAGGAGCTTCTCTCTAAGCATGGAAAAGTCTGAACTTCATAGTCAAATGATCTGGTGATTAATAGACTGTACAGGGAGTAGTCAGAAAGGAGAATGTCTCCGAACATGCCCCACCTGGGTTCAAACTACAAATGTTTCCCCTTTCCTGAGCCACTGTCCATCACAGTTTGTCCAGATATCTGTTTGAAGCCCAAGTTTCTGAACAGTCTTTCATCCTTTTTGCTTTTCTTTTTCTCTCCTCTTTTCTTCTCTTCTTTCTTCCTTCTCTTCCTTCCTTCCTTCATACGTTCCTTCCTTCCTTTCTTTTTTCTTCCCCCCTTTTTTAACCTTTACATAAAAGTCACTATAGAGAAACAAAACTAACTAAAGAACATTAAAATCATCAAAGCCTCTTAGTAATGCCTCTCTGTGTGCAATCTAATCTTAGGACTTGTTACCTTAGTAATGTTATTCAGGAATCCTCCCTGCCCCTCTGGTGTCCTGGAAACAGTTCATAGGAAAAGATACAGGCTGACCTTACCTAGTGGTACTCACTGGCCTGTGGAATTCAGAGGACTGACCTGGTCATTGTGATCCTGAGCTCAATTTGACAACACTCTCTAGTCTAAAGACTGGTGTATCAAATTCCAGGAACTAGACTAGCAAGGAAGACATGTATCTCAGACAACGTAAGGGATACTTGGCCTCCTAAGATGATTCCTTAAGATGTTGAAAGCAAACCTTTATAGGATAATGTAGTATACAAAAAGGATCCTAATGGCCGTCCCAGCTGCATGGGTCATCGGAGAAAGCATCCTTGCATCTCTGCAACACATGCAACAGCAGCATCCACTAGGAAATGGCAGAACCATGAAGAAAAATGCTACAGATATGTAGAAAAGAGAGACGGAAAACAGGGAGTGCTCCAGAGGAGCCAAGAATGTCTGTGTATTCAAAGGCATGCTTGTAGCTGAAATAAAATACCTCGTAAACTGAGTTAAAAGAAAACACATTACTCTGCAGTTTCATTGTTTTTAAAAGAGCCCTAAAACATGGCAAAATTTATATCAAGTCAGTATATATTGCTTTTCAAATCTTCAACTCCTAAAAGAATACTCTTGGTTTATCTGACCTTAATATTAGTTCTATGTACTGTGATTTTCTACACACACACACACACACAGTTTTTTTTGAATTACAGTTTTCATTTTAAATATTCATGCTTTGAAAGGTAAACTTAGCCATCACATGAAAACATTGATCAGTTTATTTTCACAAAGCATCCTTTCTGTCTTTATCAAACCGAAAGGGAACAGCTTCACCCTAGAGCAATATCAGTAACTCTCTATGGGGAAAACCCCAGAATCTACTTTACTACTGACTCCGTCAGAGCAGAGTTGCCTCGGATCTCCTGCTGTTCTTCCCTAGCTCATATTTGCCCTTAAACTTGAAGTCTAAAGACTGTCAGCTCTATTGAGTCATTTCTATCTGGGTTTCACCTGCAATAACATGCTTAGGATATTTTCTCCCACTCCTCCAATGTGCCACCAATGCTACTAATGGTGTCTTAGCCTGTGCCTTTTTTTGTTTTAATTTCACGGTGCACTCCACATTAGCCCCCTTGCAGATAGTACTCCAATGCAGTTTAAAACCAGAAATGCATATGCTGCGCGCGGGGGGGGGGGGAGTCTATTGGTCAGACGACAACTCCTGGTTGCTATAGCAGGTCTTGGAAAGGTCAGTGTGCCACGGCAAACAGGCAGCCATGCTGTCAATCAGCAGGTATTTATGGAACAGCAGCTGTCTGGAAAACACTGAGGCCGGGGCCAGGAGTCCAGGGACCGTGGAACTGACCCAGTCCATGCTCTGCGGAAGCAAACACGAGAAGGTGAAACAAAGATGCATGAAATAACTGGAGGCAAGGCTCATTGAGGGATGTGTGCTTAGGAAGACACATGCAATGTGTGTAAATGCCCCAGTCATTAGTTGACTTGTATTTCCCCCATATAAGATCTCTGCGGGCTCTCATTCTTGGTTCCTAATAAGGCAGCCTTGTCTAGGGAGAGTCTTTGGAGACCTCATGAAGGTCAAGGTCACACTGAAGTAAGGTAGGTCCTCTAGTCAATAAGTGATGTCTTCATAAGAGAAAAGAGCAGCACTTGGAGAGCAGAGGAAGAAGGACGAAGAGATCAGAGCCCTTGTCAGCAAATAACCTGGGCTTTAGGAGACACTGGGGTAGGTGAGGGGTGCTACATAGCTCAGAGGATAAAGGCATTTACCACCAAACCAGTTCACCTGAGTTTGGTTTCTAGCCCCCATCCAGTGGAAGGAGAGACTGACCTCTGCAAGTTGTCCTCTGACCTCCACACCTGAACCCCAACACACCCATGCCTCCACACAGATGCACAATAAAAAAATAAGATTCCTGAAAGATATCATAAGACAGACATGGTGTGAAGATGGCAGAAGAGACAGAGGGAAGAAGGGCCTATAAGTGTCCTAGCAGAGATTAAGGTAACTGGAGTTCCAAGCAAAGAGTGCCAAAAGCCAAAAGAAGCCAGAAGGGACAAAGGAAGATGGTGCTTCAGAGCTCCAGGAGGAGTGACCCCTGGTGACACTCTGACTTGGGATTTCTTGCCTCCTAAACTTTGAAACAATTCTTTTCTGTTGCTCTGAGCAGCTCGGGGCATGTGGCTTTGTCATGGCAGCAACTAATTCAGAATGCTTTGAGATTCTGCTCAGCGATTTGCCAGGTGCCCTATGTTGTTTATAGGATGCACCTTAGTGCTCTGAGGTTGAGGCACCGTGGCGGTTTGGAGGACGTCCATATGAAGATGTGTGGGCACAATCACCCTCCATTATCCCTATTTGCATGTATCTCCTTAATATAACAACCTATTGTCACCCCAGAGCAGACATTGGATTTGGGGGTTGTTGAGTGGATGGATCCAAAGTGTGTTTCTCCTTAGCTGTCACCTCAGGCAGAGGAGAGTCTGGAATGCTGGACGCTGAATGACAGGCAAAGGCCTCATTTCCTAGCCTTCTGCTGTCATCCCTCCCGTGAGATGGTGAGCCGCTAACACGCTAACTACTGCCTGGCTGGGGAGGATGGCAGGATGGTAAGCCAAGAAACAAAAAAAAGAAAAAAAAAATGAAGTGCCAGAAATTCCCGGAGATGACAATGAGTATTCTGAAATTAGTCACCCGCTACACTAACAACGAGTAAGGAGAGTCATTCTCTAAAGAGATTCTCCATTTTCCAAGACAGCAAATTATGTCACCGCTCCCAATAAACAAATGACCTCGGAGAGGATTTTGCTGGCTGGGTTCTGCAGTCTAATAAGGCAGCAAGGCCACGAGCACACCCAGAGTTCCAACCCACCCCCGGGAAGAATGTCTCCGACACGCGGTGCTAAATTGATTTTCCCATCCTGGCAGGACCACCAGCTAATTTGTTTCTTTGAATTAATGATGCCATGTCTTAGAGAGCTGGAATTAAACTGGATATTTGCTCTCATCTCTTGGAAGCCTCTACAGCTTATTATTCTGCTTCAGGGGAATATTAAAATATTGGCCATCCCAGAGTCTTATGTGTGGAATTCATAAGGGTGTGGGTGGAAAAAGAAGGATGCAGAAGAATTCTCAAAATCAACTACCATTGGAGTAAGGGATTATTAAAGTCGTCACTATGCCGTACAATATGACCTCAGTCAAGACAGGGAAAGTAGAGGTTTTCAATTCTTGCCAATGACTAAGAGCTAAACAGCTGTAAGAAATTCCCACAGCCTGTATGTACACTCTGCATTGGAATATACATCAGGGATCACAAACACGAGTTTTGGTTTGGGTTATGTTTTAAATATTGCTCCATTGTTTCCTTTTTTTTGATATTTATTTATTTATTTTTATTTTTTTATTATTCATGAGAGAATTAATATAAACTATATTTTATTAGACTCTTGGGTTACTTGGTTTTCATATTGTGGGGGAACAATCAAAAATCAACAGACTTTTCACAAACTCTGACTGACCATGCAAGAATCATACAAATAATCTTTCAGGGAGCCTCCAGCCTTCAATCCACACCTGTCCTGAGGATTTAGGTTTGTGAGACAGAGTCATTATTGCCTTCTCCTCGTGTATCAGTAACTCTAGTCACAATGGACATGACTGGTCCCTGGGATTGCCATTACAATGGCATGGTGAAGTAGTTCTCTGTCTACTTAGAGAAGAGACAGGAAATTGTACTATTAGAGAAGTCTCTGCAATGCTTTCTCATACTCAAATTTCTGACTCTAACGATGATCTTTAATTTTCAGATGTGTGATCCAGATGTTTGTTCCAGATGTTTGATCCAGATGTGCAATCCAAATGTTCATTCCAGATGTGTGGCCCAGATGTTCGATCCAGATGTGCAATACATACATATATATAGATATAGATATTCTTTTTTCATTTATTCTTTTCTCCATTCTTTCTATTTTCTTTCCCACATGCGTGCCGTTCCTGTCACACGTGCCGTTCCTGTCACACGTGTCGCTTCCAACATGTGTGCCCCACGCGTCCTTGCTGGCACGTGTGTCTCTTCTGACACGCATGCCGCTCCAAGCATGTGTGTCATTTCTGACACGCATGCCACTCTTGCCACACGTGCCGTTCCTGACACGTGTGTCCTTTCTGGCATGCGTGCCATTCCCGACACACGTGCCCCTTCCTGGCAAGCATGCCGGTTCTGATACGCATGCCAAGTCTGGCACGTGTGTTGCTTCTGGCACATGAGTAGTTTCTGACACACATGCATTTCCTGACACATGTGTTGCCTCCGACACGCGAGCCCCATGTGCCCTTTCTGGCACGCATGTCGTTTCTGACACATGTGCCGCCCTTGACACGCATGCCGTTTCTGGCATGTGTGTCATTCCTGACACACGTGTCCCCTCCTGGCAAGCATGCCCTTTCTGGCACATGTGTCGCTTCTGACACGCCTGCCGTTCCTGACACACGTGTTGTTTCTGACAAGCACGCCGTTTCTGGCACGTGTGCCCCACACAGTGCTTTCTGGCGGGCGCGTTCCTGACACACGTGTCACTTTCAACACACGTGCCCCACGCGCGCGCCCTCTCTGGCACGCGTGTCGCTTCTGACACATGTGATGACCCTGACACACGCGCCATTCCTGTGTGTCCTTTCTGGCATGCATGTCCTTTCTGGCACGCGTGTCGCTTCTGAAATGGACACTTTTTTAGATAAATACCATATATCAAAGTTAAACCAGGACCAGGTGGACAATCTAAATAGACCTTGCATTTGGAAGTCAGGCATGGGTTTAAGGTCTCCAGGGCTGCACCTCTTGAAGTTGTAGAGGGAGAGTGCTGACACTTGTTCACTCAGACTGCTTTCGGGATTCACCGCCTTGCAGTTTTATAAGTAAGAGCAACTTTCATTGTTAAGTGTCTGCTGAGGACCCTATCTAAGTTCTGGAGGACAGCTTAATTTTTATTTAAGTTGAAATTACTTTTAGAACTTTTTTTTTAGAACTTTTTGTATGAGTATTGTACCTGCCTTTCCCCATTTTCATGACCCGCAACAGCGAGTCACGCCCGCTTTCACCCTGCATCTCCTCTAGCGTTCCCCCGTCTCAGATCTCTGGCCATTGGCAGAGGAAATTCTCTGGTTTTAAGAGTGTATGTGATGAGGACGATCCCACCTGAGTCATTTTCCTTTCTCGGTGAATTATGTCACATCCATGTTGCTCCTTTGGCCATGTGTTGTGGTTTTGTTTTTGTCAGTGTGATAAAGCACTGCCCAAAAGAAGGATACGGGAGGAAGGCTTGCAATTCCAGATGACTGTCCATCATTGAGGAAAGTCAAGGCAGGGGTTCAAGGTGAGAACTTGAAAGCAAGTCTGCTTGGTATTCTATGTGGGATCACCTCTAACTCAGGAACTCACATCGCAGTGAAACAAAATCTGTGCACCAGAACCATGGAGGAGGATGCTTGGCTGTGTGGCAGGCAGGCAGGCAGGTTAAGGCTTAACCTGTTTCTTTATATAGTTGAAGAGCACTCTCTTAGGATGGGGCTGCCCACAGTGGGCTAGGCCCTCCCGCATTAGTGTCTTCGATGGGTTTCTATCACTGTGATGAATATTATGACCAAAAGTAACTTGGGGAGGACAAGGTTTGTTTGGCTGACATGTTCCACGTTGCAGTAAAGAAGCTCAAGGCAGAACCTAGAGACAGAAACGGAAGCAGAGACCTTGGCCACATTCGCTTGATTTCTTATACAAGCCAGGGCCACCTGCCCAGTGGTAGCATCACCCACACTGGGCTGGTCCCTCACATATCAATCACTGGTCAATAAAATGCCTCACAGGCTTGTATAAAAGCCAATCTTATGTAAGGCATTTTCTCAGGTGAGGTTCCCTCTTTCCAGATGACTTTAGCTTGTATTAAAAACAAAACAAAAACAAAACCCAAACCAAAGCAGAGAACAAGCAAACAGACCTAACAAGCACAATCAAGTTACAACCATCACAGTCTCCCCAAGACATACCGGAAGATCAGTACGGTCCAAGCAGTTACTCAACTGAGATTCTCTATTCAGATAATTCTAGCTTGTGTCATTTTGACAGTTAAAGCTAGCCGGGACACTATGTAAGAGACACTAAGTAAGTGCTGGGGACCAGAACTTCCACATCTCTAGGAGTTGAATTCTGCCTACTAGAGGCAAAATGTGTTTGACTAGAGCAGGAACATGGCAGCAGAATTAAAGAAATTAACATCGAAATTGGATGATTCTGGGGACTCCATGGGGCGATTCCACATCCATTAAACACGTCTATTTAAACCAGTGACTTCCCTTCTCACTCATGGTTGGTAGCACACGATGACAAAGTGCACGCCCTTAGGTCTGGGAGCCCTTCTCAGAAGAAAGACCTCACACTAAAATTTAATTAGCTTTATTTTATATTCAATTATAACAAAGGGTCCCTGGTTTCAGAGCCCCAACCAACTCAGCAGTAACAAATTAGAAGTGACAAATACCAATCAACAGTGACAAATGACATCTGCAGCAACGAAGAAATTAAAGAGTGGTAGCGTGAAAATACAATAGCTACCGCACACATGAATGCAAGCAGCAGATGGACGTTTGTGATGGGCACAGGCGTGGCTACAAGAATGGACGGGCTTATGTGTCACCGAGAAACTAGTAAGTTCTGTTCAGAATATTCCTTCTGGGTTTATAAAGATTCTGAATTTCTTATTAAAAAGAACCACCAGAGAGGGCTATTAAAAGAAATGACCAAGTGACATGCAGTGTGATATAAACAATAGCCTGTCCTCGGAGGATGAAAATGACCCAGATGCCACTCTCCACGCACTTGCGTGTTTGCACCATCGGGGGGGGGGGGTAACCTGGGCTGACAGATCAGTTTGTCCCGTCATAAGGCAGATCTGTAGACTGTGAAAAAAAGAGTAGAAAGCCACCCAAGAGAAGCCCAGATGGGTGACAGCCTGACTTGTGACTGTTCTTTTTTTATTATTTATTTATTAAAGATTTCTGTCTCTTCCCCACCGCCGCCTCCCCTTTCCCTCCCCCTCCCCCAGTCAAGTCCCCCTCCGTCATCAGCCCAAAGAGCAATCAGGGTTCCCTGCCCTGTGGGAAGTCCAAGGACCACCCACCTCCATCCAGGTCTAGTAAGGTGAGCATCCACGAAACTGCCTAGGCTCCCACGAAACCAATAGGTACAGTAGGATCAAAAACCCATTGCCATTGTTCTTGAGGTCTCAGTAGTCCTCATTGTCTACTATGTTCAGCGAGACCGGTTTTAACCCGGGCTTTTTCAGACCCAGGCCAGCTGGCCTTGGTGAGTTCCCGATAGAACATCCCCATTGTCTCAGTGTATGGGTGCACCCCTCGCGGTCCTGAGTTCCTTGCTTGTGCTCTCTCTCCTTCTGCCTCTGATTTGGACCTTGAGATTTCAGTCCGGTGCTCCATTGTGGGTCTCTGTCTCTGTCTTCTTTCATCGCCTGATGAAGGTTAATATTCAGGAGGAAGCCTATATGATTTTCTTTGGGTTCTCCTTCTTATTTAGCTTCTCTAAGAACCCGAATTATAGGCTCAATGTCCTTTATTTATGGCTAGAAACCAAATATGAGTGAGTGCCGACATGCTCCCTCCAGAAAACCTAGGGACCAGGTCATCTCTGGAGCTCCCAGGCAGCCCCAAGTCATGTCAGCATTTTCTTCATTTTGGCCTATCCCAGATGCTGTAAATTTTTCTTCCTGGTGACTGATCAATTTATCACTGAGATAAATGGGCAAAATCTTCATCGTCTGAAACGCAACCCAGCTATCAAGGGGATCAATGCTACCAGGACGCCAGACAACCGTCAGGTTGTATATTTTGTGTGGCTTACCGAAGTGCTGTATGTTCAATATGAGTGTGTTTCAGTGAACTATATAAGCTTTAATTAGAATGGTATGGTCTCCCCCTCAATGTGTCATTTTTCATAAAACAGATGTCTTCAATTTTATTTCGAAGATGACCCAATAAGGGAATTGGATCAAAATGAATAGAAATAGTGTTTTTCAATAATGTGCTTATAATTGGTTTTAATATGTTTCAACACACACCTTTTTGAAGTAGAGAAATTAAATTAAATCACTGCAGGAATTATAGATTTCAGAGAAAACCCTAGTAATTTTTATCAGGAAATCTATATTTTTAGAAAAAAATAAATCACATTAGGGCTATAAAGAATAGATTTTATTTCTGGAAAAAAAGTCATTAGTTAAATAAGAATTTCAGGATTTGGAAGTTTGGTGAGGTTTATCAGTGAGAATCAGGCAGGCATAGAAACACTAGCTCCACATAACTTAATAGAAGATAGTTAATATGAGACACCAGCCACAGAGGTAATGTGTCTCATACCCCTGTATGAGGCAAACGGGAAACAGAGGCAAGCTGGGGATTAGCTCATTATATATATATATGTGGGGGGGGGGTCTAGAGAGATGGAGGAGGAAAACCAGCAGACCAGATGGGCGCTAAGAACCCAAAGGAGAGGCATCCTACTTCAGACCTCCCAGAAAGTGGAAGACAAGAGGAACATACACCTGCCGGCTGTTTCCGTTGTCTGTTTCACTGGCATCCCACTGGGGCCCTCAGCTAGTCATTTGCAGCAGTCAAACCACAGCACACTGAACAGATTACAGATGAGCATGAGAGGCTTTCAGAAGTGACCATATTCCCAAATGCAGTGCTTTCGCAGGGTTAAAAAAAGAGGCACCAGGAATGAACAGTATGCCAGAGGCTGTTGTATCTAACATAGAAGTATGTTCTAGTTACAAATCATACACGTATACCTCAAGTCATGCTGTGACGTACTAACATGAATATACCTATAATAGATAATTCAAAAGTAGTAGAGAAATTAACAAATATGTTTTATGGCTTGAATATCAGCCAGTGTTGAGAGACAGATGACGTTTCCTTGAATGGCTCATCTTCCACGAAAAGCAGAGGTCACACCCGCCCAGTTCCTAAGACTCCAAAACAGTGAAAGTGAGCAGATTGTTTGGGGATGGTAACCCAAAATTTCAAACATATTTTATTGTTATCTTTATATTTATAAATAAATATTTATAAATTATAATAAATATAATATATTATAATAATATTGTTAATATATAATAAATGAAATACAATATTATAACTATTAATGTATAATTATTATGGAAATTATAATTATGCCTGTAAGTATTCTACTAACTCTATCTGGGACTTTCAGCACCACAGGAATGAACTAGTGAATTCATGGCCTTGCCTTTGCTCTGGAACTTGGGAAAATGAAGTTTTCTATTTCTGGAGGTGAATGAGCAGTGATGGCATCCAATTCTTTTGAGAACTTCCCTATGACCCTTGGAAACCTCAGCATGGAGGTTGTCTTGTCCTTAAGGCTAAAACAAATGCTACATTGAGATCTTGTGGTTGGAAGCACTGAGGATGATATACGAGGGTTCACAGATGGAGTAAGAGCCAGCCAGGGTAAGCAGGAAGAACAGGGCAGGTCTTTGGGGAAACCTGCAAAGCTGGTCTTGGCAGGCTCCAGCCAACTCTATGGAGCCCTGCCCAGTGAAGCACCTTCAAGAACTTCCACTGCCCTTTATTCCAGTAAATTCTCACTTTTACGTCTTTACACATTTTAGCCAATATATCTAACTGCAGCAGATTGAATAATAAGTAAAAACAGACTCTAGTAAAGCCTCCACCTGCCCAGAAAGTAGGCCCCCCAGAGCACACCGGGGTGAGCACCAGGAGAAACAGTACACCTAGTGCCCAAGACTTGAAAGTACACATACTGGAGGTCAGCCTAGCTGCTCTGTTCTGTCTGATCTGCACTTTATGCAGTTCCCTTGGATCCCCCTGCCTGCCTGCTGGGAAAGGAACTTATTCATTTACTCCACCTGCATCCGTGTATTGCATTCGTTAGGATTGGAGGGATGGAGAGAGGAGAACTGTTCTCATCAATAACATGTGACAGAGAGGAAAAAAAAAAAACAGTAGGAGTATAGGAAAATACTTCAAAGCCCTGATGAAATCATGCCTGAGTTCTGTGGCTTTCATGTATTTCAGATATATGTCAATAAATCTCCTAAATTATTTAAGCCAGTCAGAGCTTGATTTTCTTTTCCTTTGGTTTTCTGTTTTGCTCAAAAATTAAAAACGTTGCACATAGTGCTATTCACCCTCCCCCGCCCCCCCCAACACTTACCTGACTAAATTCTGCCAAATTTGGGGGGAATGTTTTTTCATAAATCCTTCTTTAAGGTCCCTGGGGTTTGGGAGTTTTCTATCACAGGAGAGTCTCATTAACAATGCAGACGTATTGGAGACTAAGAAGTCTCGGGTCTGACCCAGACAGTGAAAAAAAGGTTTCTTTATAAAGTAATAATATGAAAATTAATATCTCCTTTCAAAGCTACCTCTGCCACCGTCTTTTTGCTGAACACCCATGACTTCAGGGGTGTTGTAGAACCACAGTCTGAGGAGACTGCCTCATAACACTGCTGGTGTTGGCTCGCATGTGAGGCAAGGTGTGGAAATTCCCTCAGCAATGCCCCAAATCACACTTGACTGATGAGCAATTTGTGCAAGGGTGCAAACCCCATGTTATGTCCCCGCTAACTGAGTTTCATTGTGCACCAGTTTAGAAAATCATATGGAGATATGTGGTGTTCATGTTCAGTTGCTGTAACGCAATACCCCAAGCTGGGCATTTATAAACAAGGAAAGTTCATTTACTTCACACTATTTGAAGCTCGAACTCGGAAACATGGGGCTTTACCTATTTGGCGTGTGTGTGTGTGTGTGTGTGTGTGTGTGTGTGTGTGTGTGTAAGTCCAAGAGCTAAAGCATGTCTCTGAATTAAGATTAATTCCTGGCAGAGGCATGGACCCCAGTAGCCTACTCAATTGCCGCAAGAACACAAGCCTTTAGGATCCCACCATCCTCAGTACAGCCATGCTTGGGACTAAGTTTCCATCACAGGAAGCTTCAGGGAGAAGCCAACTATGCTCCAACAAAAACAGCACAGGAACTAGCTGGGATTTCAATTACTGTGAAGAGACACCATGACCATGGCAACTCTTACAAAGGAAAACATGTAATGAGGCTAGCTTACAGTTCAGAGGTTCAGTCCATTATTGGCATAGTGGGTGGCACGCAGGCAGACATGGTGCTGGAGAAGGAGTTGAACAGGAAGCAAACTGTGTCACTGGGTATAGCTTGAGCATAGACCTCAAAGTCCGCCCCCCTCAATGACCCACTTCCTCTAACAAGACCATACCTACTCCCACAAAGCCTAACAGTGCCACACCCCTTGGGAGCCATTTTCTTTTAAGCCACCAGAGTAATAATTAATAACCCATCTATCAGTGGTGCTCATGGGTACTTCTAAATAAAGCCAAACAACAGGCATATTAGCCAGGTCTGCCTTTTGGACTGTCATTTGAGAGACCTAGAAACCATTCCCATTCGGCTGCAGTTGTGATGCTGATTCGACTCTAAGATGTCTTTCAGGTCTCTCTGTTTTTCCCTCCACTCTCTCCGTTCTGCATTTTTCATTAAGCATCTCAGATTAGCTTTCATCCCTGCACCTCCTGTCAATAGAACCCTAAGATGTTTTGACATTGATTATCACCCTTGATTTCAGTTTGATGCCATCTGTTAGGCACTGGGGGACTTCAATGTGTCTTCTCACGCTTTCCTTCCTTCTCCCTGAGCTCATTGGAATTCCTGCATCTCCTGACACGCAGGAATAGTATGCTACTACAAAGCATTTTCAAACAGAACAGGATCAGATTGTATTTGAGCACTGCCAGTCTTACGTCTGTGAGAATCTATCTCCTGCTTTCAGTGACTTTACCAGGGACCAAAGGACTGAAACCAGAGATTTGCTTCTCTCTCTCTCTCTCTCTCTCTCTCTCTCTCTCTCTCTCTCTCTCTCTCTCTCTCTCTCTCTCTCCTCTCTCTCTCTCTCTCTCACACACACATGGAAAAGGCTGGATGACAATGTTGGGTGTCTTCTTCAATCACTTCCCACCATGTTTCTTAAGATAGTGTCTCCCACTGAACCTGGAGCTCACCGATTTGGCTAGGCTGATCATCCAGCAAGCTCTGTGAATCATTCTCTTCTTTCCAGCACTGGGAAAGCAGGCACGCAGCACTATACCTCCATTTTTATGTGGGGGTTGGGGATCTGAGTACTTTCTCCACTAAGCTGTCTCCCTGGCTGTGTGGTTAGCTGTCTTTGCAACTTGCTGCATAAGAGATATACATGTGAAAATCTCTGATGGGCCCTCAAGGGGCCTCTTGCTGGTTTGAGATGGATGAGAATGGCTTCTTAGAAAGTCTTCCCTGCCCACGTGCACACACTCTAGTAGTAAGCTCATCACTGTTCTTTTGGACATTTGTGTCCGCATAGGCTGAAGCCCTTCCTTCTTCCAAATACATGTCATTGAACACGTAAGGATGTCTTATACCCTCCCAGACCCTACCTCTCCTTTTTCCTGGGTGGTGGGTGGTAGTGGAGGATGCCAATATATTCAGAATGATGCCCTGTGAGAACCTCTCACCAGGACACTGAGTATGCTCTTTCCTTGACCAGCTATTTGGCAACTATCATCCATGTAGGTATGTGGGCCCAGGGCTGCTGCTATACACTACCCTAAAATTCTTGTGAAAGAGACAGATGTTACTTTGTTGGCCTAGCTACCCCAAAGTCTTACGTCTTTGTCTTTCTAAATGTCAGTGTCAACCAAGGGCACATTCCAGTATTTGCCACGATACTGGAGGACTGCATGAGCATGTCATACTTGTCTATGGAAGTGCTATTCTCTCACTCTGAAGGTCCACACGCCATCTGAGAGGATTTCATATTTGGATTCCACTGAAACAGTTGAGACTTCATTATTGCTAATGTTATACTAGCTAAATATTATGTGATATTCATATGAAATGATTGCTTTGTTGCAACAGGAACACACACAGCCCGTGTCACTCAAGTGTCAATCAGCTGTCAGCCCATTCATATGGAAATGCAAGCAGGTACTTGATCATTTAGTCTCTTACAGAATCAGCCATCCTAAAAGTATAATAAGGTCCACATTAACTCTCAAAAATATGCCATTCCGTAGGTGACCCCATCATGGGTTCAGCAAGTGCGATCCACGTTACAAAACTCCAAAAATGTTACCAAAGTCTACACAGTTCCAAATATTACTAAAGCTCTCGAGAATCCTTGGTGGCATTTTTTTTCGGATGTTTATTTATGTGTGTATGTGTGTGGTTGTAGTGTGTGTGTGTGTGAGTGCGTGCATGCGTGTGTGTGTTGCAGTGTGAAGGTCACAGAACAACTTTCAGGAATTGTTTCTCTCCTTCTACCTTGTTGAAAAAGGGTCTTTCTCGTTTTGCTGTTTCGCTGTGTACTCTGAGCTAGCTGGCCCAGAGCTTCACAGCAATCCTCCTGTCTCTGCCACCCTCCTCACCATGGAAATGCTGGGCCAAGGATGTGTGCCACCACACCTGACTTTTTCACATGAGTTCTAGGGTGGAACTCCGATTATCAGGCTATTGGGCTGTCTTGTCAGCTTCCTGAGTGAGCTCTGAGCTACACCATTTTGTTATAGTTAATGGGCCAGAAAGTCATCTGGGTTTTTAGGTTTCAGAGTAGGACAAGATGCTGGCAAGTTCTTTAGATTTTTTTTTAATTTTCAGTTCTATGTGTGTGTGTGTGTGTGTGTGTGTGTGTGTGAGAGAGAGAGAGANGAGAGAGAGAGAGAGAGAGAGAGAGAGAGAGAGAGAGAGAGAGAGAGAGACAGAGAGACAGAGAGAGAGAAAATGAATGTGAGTGTTAAGTACAGGTGCCCACAGAGGCCGGACCATAGATAGGCCCTTCCTCTAGTGGTGGAGTTACAGTGAGTTATGAGCAGCCCAACATGAGTGCTAGTAATCAAACTTGGATTATCTCAAAGAACACTGCATGCTCTTAGCCACTGAGCCATCTGTCTAACTCAACCCAGGAATGTATTTTCAGCACTACGAGAAACAAAGTAAATCAGGGTATTAATGCTTACGAGGAGGGACGCTAGTGCTGCCCTCCAGTGACATTACTGAAAGAGAATACAGAGTTGCATCTTCCACGTTAAAAAATTGGTATTGGGATCCTATACTCCCGTAAAAGTTCCCAGAACATATTCAGAAATTCTTTGTGTAAAACAGAAGAATACACTAGATTCATGTTTAATCTCCTCACACACCAAATTTGATCGATCAGAAAAAATATCCTTTCGCTACAAAAATAATTGTATATTTTAGCTGTCTTCAGTCTGAGAGTCATAGCTCCAGTTACCTGTGCAGAAAACACAGAATTAGACTTTTTAACTGAGTAAGAATTGGATCAGCATTTAGGAGGAAAACGACCAATGTTTTCATCCATGTGTCGTTTCTCCCTCCTTATATTCTAAATAAGGATGTTCACAGACTTTGGAAAATTAGCGCCAGGCTAGCCCTTGCATCTGTAGGTATTAATACTGTGGAATGATAGGAAGCCCAGCAGTGAATGTGTCTGCCCGAAGCCACTGCCCCTCCCCTAACGCAGACCTGCACCAGCATCCCACTCAGGCTGCTCAGAGCCTCCCGGCTCTCTCCCTAAGGTCTCTCTGCAGCCGCGGCCAGCTGTTCTTCCACTCAAGTGTTTGATGGGAAAATACCTGGAAAGAAATGACCTCCGTGGGGAAATGCTTTGCATATTTGTCAAAAAACTAAGCAAACACAAAAACCCAAATGCAGGAGAGGAACGCAAATGGCTACGCTGCTTCGGTTTAGGTTGTCTTCGCTGTTGGCGTCTCCTGGAGCTCGCGTGACCAGGAAACCCAGCCCTCACGCTGTGTGACTCTGTACTGCTGACACCGTTTCACTCCTCCCGCTTGAGTCCAGTGCAAATGCTATCGCTGACTTTGGAAATTTTACCTTCCGTATACAGATCTCACATATATATGGCCAATTAATTACATCTGAAATGTTTAATGCACCCTTTCAAGATGTGCATTTTGAGAACTGCAAAGCTGTCTGCTTTGAACTGAACGCTGAGCCTCTTACTGCTTCGTGATGCCGATGTTTTGGTTTCCTTCCTTGTTGTGATGAAGCACTTTGGGAAAACAATCTTAGGGGAGGAAAGAGCAAAAGAGAAACTAAGGCAAGAACTCAAAGCAGGAACCTGAAAGCCAGGCTGGTTTGCTCATCGATGCGGCATTGTCGCCAATCAAGGAGCTCACTTCAAGAAGCCTAAGAAGTACAGCAGGGAACCACAGAGGTCTGGCAGGAACGCTCATGTTCAGATTTCTTCTACATGGCTGGACCATCTGCCCTGGGAATGGCGCCACCTTCAGTGTGCTGGGCCTTACTCCCTCAATTTACAATCAAGACAATCTCCTACAGACACGTACACAGACTAATCTGATCTGGAAAATCCTTTGAACTGAGGCTCCTACTCAGATGACTCCAGGTTGCATCAAGTTGACCATTGAAGCTAATTAGGAAAACAAGACAATGAGGCTTTCTATGTCCCTTCTTCAAGCCAACAATTCCATGGTAAATTGTGAAGAATAGATGGGGCAAGTTGAAACAAATAACAAACAAAAACTTCTGTAGTTGATAGACCTAAGATTCCAGGGTTTATACAACTCTGATGTATACATAGACATGATTACATCATTGTAATGATGTTCAAAAGGGACCCCTTGTCACTTGATGTTATTTATCAGTACACATGTACAAATACATGCTCAAACAACCATGTGTGCTGACATAAAATATACAAAAATTGTACAATCTGAAAATGGCCAAGGAAAGGACCCACCAGACTGCTTATAGGCAGTTTCTTTGGAGACTTGAAATTGGGCATAAAATGGGGTAAAAATTGAATTATTTTGTTTCTTCGGCTTTTTATTTTTCAATATCTTACAACATTTAAAATAACCAGAAAATGGGCCAGAGAGATGGTTCAGGACTAAGAGCACTTGCTGTTCTTGCATATGACCAGGATTTGGTTTCCAGGAGGGACCTGAAGACTCTCAACCCCCTGTAACTGAAACTGAGAGCATCCACCACCCTCTTCTGGCCTCTGTGGTTACCCTACTGACATGGGTACATAGACATGCCCATACACATACATAATTAAAAATAAAATAAACCTATTTTTAAATAAGGTTTTGGTTAGGAAAGTGAGACCTGTGACAGAAAGAAAGAAAGAAAGAAAGAAAGAAAGAAAGAAAGAAAGAAAGAAAGAAAGAAAGAGGCTTTGGAGAAGCACAGTAAACTAAGATGGAAAGAGCTAAGTGATTGTTTCTAGAGTGTCTTAGCGGGCCATCACCTTGTACAATCACACTGTCGTGTGAAAGGCTATCTACCGCTAAGTGGAGTGTTTTCATAAGCCTTGATGAGTTGTTACTGTGGCTATTTACTTCTCACCTTCAGATTCCAGATTAGGAACAGATTTAACATGCTTTGCTGGCTTTCAATTTATCCCTTTCATCCCCATTACCACTCCCTTTGGTCCTTTGATTTTCTGTCAGGCTTTCAATCACAGAGAGATTCATTATGTCTTCCATGTGCAATTATTCATGGGGCAATTTGTACAGTCTATGCCTACTCTGAAATATTCATAGTATGTTAATTGTTGTGCCCGGATAACAGATCTCTGCGAAAGCATATCCTGATTAGGGTATCACTCAAGTTTATTATATACCAAAATATCTTGAGTTATTAACTAGCATTTTTTAGTGGTGGTCTGGGTAGGACATATTCTAAGATTCTATGCCTTGGAAGAGACGAGGAGAGAGACAACAGAAAAGTTAAGTATTTATTTATGATGAAGATAGTGAGGTGACGGCATGCCAATCACATGCTTCTTTGACATTGGATTGCAAGACTCCCCTAAAAGAAAAACAGGTCAAAGGACAAATGATTGTTCATCTCTCATACCAGGTAGTCAGTGGAGCATAGACACACAAGCATGCATCTCAGCAAAGCATCTCAGACTTAAAGAAATAGGTGGACAAATGGATCAAAAGAACAAAAAAAGAGACACCTCAATAAAGCAAGGCCATCCTGCTCAGAGGACTAAACAAAAACGCAGAGGATGTGAGTTGAGTTGTCTAAGGGAAAACGTAGTTGAAGGCAACTTCCAAGGCAGTCACAACTGACCCAAAGCTGCCAGTATGAGAGGAGGAACTCCCAGCATTGAGCCAAAAGTGCCTACTTCTGACTCAATGGCAAATAACGCTGAATACATTTTTTAAAATGCAAGTTAGAATAGGAAAATATTATCTCACTTTAAGTGTTTTTAAAGTTTTTATTACATTTTACTTATTGTGTATGTGTGTGTGCGCATGC
The DNA here is from genome assembly GCF_014885135.2 of Alexandromys fortis. Taxonomy (NCBI): domain Eukaryota; kingdom Metazoa; phylum Chordata; class Mammalia; order Rodentia; family Cricetidae; genus Alexandromys; species Alexandromys fortis. The sequence continues at coordinate 19,723,067 of NW_026067927.1, forward strand.
ACGTGTACGTGTGCATGCGTGTGTGTACGCATGTATGTGTTTGTGTGTGCACATGCCACAGCAAATATGGAAGTCAAAGGACAACTTGGAAGAATCCATTCTCTCCATCTACCATATGGGTCTGAGGAATCACACTCAGGTCCTCAGGCTGGGCTCTAAGTGCCTTTACCTGCTGAGCCATCTGCCAGCCCTCACTTTGAGTTTGAATATGCAAATTCAGAACTTTGGGCTTCAACGCTGATATTACCTTAGAGAGTCTGAAAAGGAGCTAAGACTCCAATCTCCAAGCAAGCAGATTATAACTCTGCAGAGGCTGACAACCAAGATCAGAGAGTATTCTTTCCAAATCCAGCATCTCTTCTAAATTATCTAGCAAAGGCCTGCAAAGCGCAACAGATAAGGAGCTTTCCCTTGGAAAAATAGTGCTGTAGGTGTACAAGAATCAAAAATGAAAAGCAAATTTTAATCCACACATTAGGCTGAAGAGTCACATACTATGGTAATATTGTAATGTCTCCATGCTCTTTGAAGTACCAGATTTCAACCAAGCCATTTTCAGCAATGTCATATTCCATAATCATAATAGTGGTAAATGTCATCTTATTAATAGATTTAAATATTATTTTGTTCATTGATAATTGATTTTATCTTCCTAAAATTTCTTTGTTATATGACACAGCCAAAAAAGTCACACTTTATCTATTAACCAATTCTAGGCTTTCCTAGATTAATGCCACTAAATCAATGCTGATGGATACTGGATGTTCTAAGTCTTTTCACATTTTAAATTTCATTTTCAGGTTGCAAAGTAACAAAAGTGATACGGTAAAAAGTCCCGTTGCCAAGTCATGTGGAAATTTGTGCCTTATGAAATATGTGATAAAGCCTTCATGTCAAAGCAGTGGAGAAAGAGTGAATCCGCTTTAAAAATGGAATTTAGATCACTGCTCAGCAGTGAAGAAAGGGCAAAAGTGAAAGTGTATAAACTTTAGCGGCCAAAGCCTGGATAAATTCTTCCATAAATTAAAAATAGAAAAACAATCTTAAATATGACTCAACAGCAAGAACCTATATGAGAAAAGATCATTAAACTTGACCATGTTTTTAAAAACACATCATTTAGTCAAAATACAAGGGCAATGAAAACCAAACAAAAAACTGGAATACCTGCAATTAATGACACAATAAAGAGTTAGTAACCCTAATATATAAAGAGCATCTGAAAACATAACATTTTAAGGGAAAATGGGCAAGAGTCACACTCAAAGGGCTCACAAATAAAATTAATGGAAATAATGGGCAGAAGCCCCTTTTTGATTCCTTAATGGATTACTTCATTTGGGGACCATACCAGGCATTATATCTGGACTGTTAGGGACAACAACCCTCAGATTCTAATGTACAGGTTGCTTACTTGAAAAGGCTGAGCTGGATAGATGTCTCAGCAGTCAAGAGCACTGACAACTCTTCCAGGGAACCCAGTTCCTAACAGGGTATCTCATAACCTCCACAGGTTCCTGTATGCACATGGTGCACACAAACGCACACAGGAACACACATGTACAGTCACACACATACATAAAACATAAATTTAAAACTATGTATGTGTGCGTGTATGTGGGTAATGTTGGCAGGAGGCTGTCAAAACCCCACCCAGTGACCACCTTGCCTGTTTGTTGCTAGATCCTTCAACACTGGAGACACCCCTGCCACCCATTGGTCCAGTTACAATAGTGAATTCCAAGAAACTCAGCTGAGAATCATGGATGTAGGACGGCTGCAGCACCAGAGAGAAGCAACATTTGCACACACTGTGAAGCTGGAACTTTTGAAGATTAACACAATCCCCTGTGAAGAAGAGCTCACACCATTAGTCATGTTAAATTGCCAAGGTACATTATCAGTGTGAGCCCACAGCTGCCCGGTCACAGCGGCAAGGAATGTTATTTTTACCTTACAGTTACAGCGAGACACTAATTACTGAAACTGCCGATGTCACCTTAATTACAGTTTTACTTAATGATCACGTTGGGCACTGCTGTATGATGTGGAATTTTCCAAAGTGAAATATGGCAGAGACATGGAGGAGGAGGGCTTAGCTCTAGACGTATTATTATTCAGCTCACTGGGGGTGCATAAACTTAAGCCAGCGAACGGCCTCAATTCCGAGGGAATGTTGTGGGAATTTAAAGTTGTCATTTGTTGTTAAGGTGCTGAGAAGACAGCACACTTTTTACAAAATGCAAGTTCATGCTCTTCCAGACAGGCATGACTGGACATGGTGACTGCTCGTGCTTGCTTCCAGACAGTCATGATGGGACATGATGACGGCTCACACTTGCATTCCAAACTGTGTGGGAAAGACACGTGCCAACCACTCACATGTGTTCTCAGTGCACGCTCTGGGGCTAAAGCAGGCAAACCCCAAAAGCCTGCAGTTTCACAGCAGGACAAAGACATATGTTATCCGTCATAAACATCTGGACACGAAACAGTGGTGCAATCGTGTCCGTGATAATTGGTGATGGCCAGGTATGATGGATCCAAACACAATATTTTATTATGACTTAAGTCATGAAACTTTCAGTATGGAAGCCACCCTAAGAAGTGTCTTCTTCAGTGTGAGAGTGGAGTCCATGGAGATCAGGGCTCTCGGAAATGAGCGACGGTCAGCTTTCTAGTCTCAGAGCTCAGAGGCCCAATACTTGCAGGTCAGATCTAATCAGCCTTAAGAAGAGTGGTTCTCAACCTTCCTAATGCTTGTTGTGATGAGCCCAACCATAAAATTATTTCATTGCTACGTCATAACTGTAATTTTGCTACTGTTGTGAATCGGAATGTAAACATCTGATATGCAATCCCACATCAGATATATTTTAAATGACAACAGGTATGCCAAGTGGGGCTGTCAAAAAAGACATGAATTTAGCTGTGATATTAGTGGTCAGAGACAGGCACAAAACTGTGAGAAAAGCTACTGCTTATTGAATATAAAAATTACCTTCGGCATGGAATGTTGGAGTGTTTTCCCACAATGCATGAAGACTAAAATTCTATTCCCAACACCACCAATCCAGGCATGGTGGCTCATACCTGTAATGACAGCCCTAGGGAGGTGGTGACACCATCAAAAATCCTAGGCCAGCGAGGGCTACATGAGATCCTGTAGCCACAACAAAAATCTTCTTGAACATAACTTTCTATACTCAACAAAACACTGAAATACCAGTACCTTATGGGAATGGAGAAACAGTATCCTGGTCAAAATATAATTTACTGTATACCGGTAGCTTTTTTAAAAAATTGGAAAATCATATATAAAGCCTTCCTTGCCCTGATCTGAGACCAAGGAATCATCCTTTAGATTATCAGAAATCGCCTGTCGCTCCACGAGGCTAATGTTACTCTTTATGGCACATAAAGCTGCCTTAGCATCAGGCTTATTGCAGAAGGCAGCTTGAAGAGACATATTTGCCCTGCTTAAGCCTTTAAAATCTTATAAAAATAGCAAGAGCATGTCATCTGGCTCTACTGAAATAACACCCGAGGAAGAGAAAGCATTGCGGAGGAGCCAGAAAAACAAACGCCTCCCCAGAGGTCCGCCCTTGCTTTACTGAGAAGACTCTTTGTCAAAGCTCTTGGGGAGTTTTATGTGGAACCAGATGGGGCAAAATTTTTCTTTTATTGCCTTTACCTCTAATTGATGAGTCTTCTGGGAGAGCCCATCTCGTAAAGTGTAGGCAACCGTCTCCCATCCATGCTTCTGTGGATTCCTTTTCAGGAACTTCATTCCATTTGATTGGACTGGAATTACCGCAATTACAATGAAAAATTCTCTTTGAAGGTCACCTCTTCTAAATTCTAGATGGGTGTCATGGTTTGGGTCTGAAATGCTCCTTATAGGCTAACGTGTTTGAATGTTTGGTCTCTGGATGATGGTATTATTTGGGAATGTTGTGGTACCTTTAGGAGGTGAAGCCTCACTGACAGGGTTGGTTACTAAGACTGGACCTTCAAGTTTTAGGGGTAGTGGTTCTCGACCTGAGGGTCATGACCCCTTTGGTGGTCCAATATCAGATATCCTGCATATCAGATATTTACATAATGACACATAACAGCATAACAATAGCAAAATTACAATTATGAAGTAACAATAATTTCATGGTTGGGAGTCACCACAACATGAGGAATTGTATTACAGGGTCATAGCATTAGGAAGGTTGAGAACCATTGCTTCAGGGCCTGTCCTCGGGTCTTGTTTATTCTCTTCTTTGTGAATGTGAGTGAAACATGTCCAATCAGCTTCCTGTTCCAGCTGCTGAGCCTTCTAGGCTTCGAGGGACTACATTCACTGGAAGTGTGAGCCAAAACAAACCCTTTCTCCCTTAGGTTGCTTCGGCTTGGTATTTTTGTCACAGCAGGTAACTAAGACAATGGTTGTCTTCTAAAGTCCATGAAGATCGGTGCCCACCTACCGCCACCTACCCCTTTCTGTGGAGTTTGAATTACTACACATCCCTGAAGGCTGAGACAAATGAGAGAGAAGCCCAGCTTCGAAGATCCATACTTGAAACCACCCGACAGCAATGCGAACACGTTCTTTATGCTCCAACCTCGCCAATAGTTGTTGAATTCTTGATTTCTTGATTAAAGGCTTTCTATTGAAGTGAGATGGAATCTCAGTGTAGTTTTTATTTGTATTTTCCTGATGACTAAGACATGATGATCATCTTGCATGTATTTATAAGCCAAGCTCACTTAGTGACTAGATCATTTGTTCTCTTGGTGCTTATTTATTTATCTGAGTTCTTTATATATTCTGGACATTCATCACCAGTAGGAGATGATCGAGACTTTCTCGCTTCTGTGGATTTCCTGTTCCTTGTTTGTTTCCCGAGCTGTGCAGAGGCTTGTTAGTTCTGTGCAATCCGTTTGTCAGTTGCTGTTAGTACTTCCTGAGTGACTGGGTTCTTTTCACAAAGCTATTGCCTAGGCAAGTGCCTCCCCTGTGTTTTGCTCATGCAGCCACTGTGGAAATCAGTATGGAGTTCCTAAAAACTGAGTACAGAACAAGATCTATATCTCCTCTGGGTATATACCAGAAGAGTCTGCAGTACACCACAGAGATACCTGCGCACCCATAATTGTTACTACACTATTTGTAATAGTTAAGTCATGGAATCAATCCAGCTGCCCGTCAACAGATGAATAAATCAGGAATATGTGGCAATAGAAAACCATTAAGGTATTCTACAATAGAAAACCATTAAGGAAGACAAAACTTGTAAAAAAAAAAAAGCAGATGGAACTGGAGATCATCTTATTAAGCAAAAACACTTCAGATTCAGAAAGATGAGAATGTAATGCTTTATCTCAGCTGCAAAGTAGAAATAACAGAAAGAAAGATGGGAGTAAGGAAGGAAGAAAAAAGAGAAAAAGGAGGAAAGAAAAGAAGTGAAAGAAGTAAAGAAAAAGGGAGAAGAAATGAAAATAGGATAGGAGAACTATCAGAGATCCTTGGGTCCTTGGAGGGTGGGGGGATTGGTGTGGATAAATGGGGGAATAAATATTATCAAATACATTCTTACCTGTTTGAAGGTGTCACAGCAAAGGTCATTGTTTTATACAATTAATATACCCTAATCAAAATTTGTTTAAGACTTAACTTTGCCTCCAAACCCTACCTTCGGAGATGAGGATTGCCTACATTACTCTCTTACCAGACAGGTTTCCTGATGTTTTCCCCAGCCCCCCCCCCACACACACACTTTTCCTAGTTGTTCAAATCCAGTCTTGAAGAAGAGCTAAATAATTATCAAGGACACCTCCGAGTGGACACAGCAGTGTGAATGTATTGTAGATGCAGCCAGTACTCTGCTCGTCACCACAGTAGATACCACCACAGGACACATGGAAGGCGTTCTGAGGACCCTGTCTGAGGAATCGCTCTCAGCCTCTTTGTGGAAGACCAGATGAAAAGGCTGAGGAGCTGGGGAGGAAGGATCTGGAGGAAGAAATTTCATCTTTTCTATGTGTGCACCCATGTGTTTGTTGTGGAAGCCTGATGCTGATCTCAGGGGTTTCCTCTATTCTCTCCACCCCACTTTCTGAGATAGGGCTTCCCATTGAATTTGGTGCTCACTGATCAGCCAGACTGGCCAGTCTATGAACCCAGGATCTGCCTGTCTCTGTCTCCTCCTACTGGATTACAGGTACTCATTGCCACACCCAACTTTTTATGTGAATTCTGCAGGTTGAATTCCAGTCTCCACTCTGGGGCAAGAACTTTACCCACTGAGACATACCCTTTAGACTCTTGAATATTCCATATTTATTGTCCTCTGATTGGATAATCCTGAGTTCTGTTACTAAATGCCAACATTTCCCAACAGGGTTTGGTCTTCATTACCCAGCAGGAAGTGGCTGCACTGACACTTTAGTGGCTTCCTGCCTTTCCTTCCTCTACTTTCTACTCTCAATACTTCCTGGAATGACCTCACAAGCTGGCTACTTGTGTTGAAGATCGGCTCTGTGCTGTATTGATACAATTAATAGCAGTATAAGTCCACGTGAGCAGGAGTAAAAAATAAATACACCTGAGAGCATAGAGCCTGCTCCAACCCAATTATTCCTCTCATAATGTAATCTAAATGTGAAGACCAATTCAGAGTCCCGGAGGAATAAGAACATAGGTTCCCTCCCGTAGGAGCTCACTCCCCTTTTTCCAGAGAAGATTCTGGAACACAGTGCTTTGTTCTCCTCTGACCTATTTGCTCCTTTTGTCTAGCTGCCGTGGATAATCAAAGGCCAGTTGCCTGCTCTCGCTCTCTCTCTTTCACACACACACACACACACACACACACACACACATCAAAGCAAAGCAAGTGTTCTGTGTTACTGTAGGAAATACTTTCTTTGAGAAACCGTGGTAAAGTCAGATCCTCAGATCAGCTACGCCTTACTGGATTCCTATCTCATTTACCAACTTTCACAGAAACTCATAGGAAAAGGATTCTACTTTGAAAATTTACAATCACTGACATTTCATGTGTGTCATTTCATTTCATCTTAATTTATATAAAATTAGGACCGACATCCTTAACCAGCACAGATATAAATATTTTGAAAAAACTATAAACATCACTACAACTTAACAAAAAAACAATAACTCCTTTGAGTCACAGTCTTTCTTACTCAGGGAAGATTTCTGAGCCTCGCTCATCACCATTGTCCAGAGATGTCCCGTTCACCAAGGCAGCTCCACGACCTTGTATTTACTCAGTGATGGGTAGGGAGTCTCATGAGTACCAATGCCTGCCTGGGTACTGATTCTACTCTCAACCAGCGTCCTCCAGGACTCTAGCTAAGTCTTCCTCTTCCAGCCTCCTCCTCCTCACTGGTTGAACTCCACAATCAAAGCAAACTGTTTCTGCTTAACTTAATACCTCTGCCTCTCTACTCACTTCGCAATATGTGTGGCTGATTTCTTTCCATGTGGCAGATATTCAGGCATGAACATTTTCTATTCCACATGTAATATGTAGCCCTGGATAACTTCCATCAGGGGTGGCATTAAAGTGCGCAGAATGATGGACTGCTTCCCTTCACATTACCTTCCTTCCGGTAAACGACTCTGTAGATTAGCAACTGGGTTTTCCTTGATTTATTTTTGAAGGTTACTCCATATGCCTCCACACCATACTTTTCTATGAATTATGCATGCTGCTAAGGTCCAACACCCAGCAAAGGCAGTCGACTATAATTCCTTGACTTGTCATTTACATTATACCGTCATAGGTAACTTAAAATTTTCACTCAGAAGATAGTAGTTTGCTACTCAAAAGTAAACCGTTCCATGTGTGTTCAGCCTTTAGTACTTGTCAGTTCTTGAATCAGCTGACAACATCGTAGTTAACTATCATTAATTGTTTTATTTGAAATTTCTGTATTCTTTAATTATAAACTATGTGTATATGATTTATGAGCCTATATGCATGTTTATGTATATATGTATAATGTAAATGTACAAACATGCAAAACCTATATTGACACCCAATGTAAAGTGTATAAATATGTGTATCAATTTCTTTTCTACCTAAAATAATAGGTTAGTTGTAGATTAAACAAAATAGAAAAGATGTGGATGATAAAATGAAGTTTAAAAGATGCTAGAGAGGTAATTTAGTCAGAAGTTGCCTTAGGTAATTTGTCAGTCATATCTAAACATTGCCTTATTCTTGAACCCCTTTGTTTCCATGAAGTAACATTTGGCTTCTATCAGTCATGCTCAGTATTCCCATGTAATTTTTCTCCACTTCTTAAAAATGTAACCCAGCTGGCCTGGTGGCACAGTCTGTGACCCCAGCTTTCTAGAGAGGCTGAGGTCGGAAGGTTGCAGCTTCAAGGCCTGCCTAATCTATAAGGTTTGTTTAAGGTCAGTCTAAACACTTTAGGGACAGACTGTCTCACCACAAAAAACATATCAAGAAGACTGAAGATGTAATCCACTGGCCCTAGCCTAGTACATGCCTAGGGCGTGCAGCTAACTCCCGAGGTTCCATCCTCAGTACCCGCCCCCCAAAACCGATACCCCATAGGTTAAAGGACTTGGGAGACCTGGAGATTCCCCAGGCCAGTGGTCTTCCTCAAAGACACATCATCAGAATGTCACCACCTGACCAGCAGAATCAGCATCACTCAGGGCTAAAGCCAGAACGGCTGAATGGAGACCTCCAGATGCAAGTCCAATAGTCTCTAGCCATCCATCCTCTGGGGCAAGTCCTGTATTTGTTTTGGTGCTTGGAATGGAAACCCGACCTTACAAACGCTAGGCAGGCACTGTGCAATGAACTACATACAGCTCTATTTCGTATCTCCAGGGCATTCCGATGGTGGATGTGGGACTTCTGGCCATTCAAAGTCGAAGAGATCCCCTACTGTTGCCTTCGCTCATCTCAGCTCTTTCTCTGCCCCATCAACTGCCCACTGCCACACTGTATCCCTCTGGTGTCAATGGCAACACCTGGCCTCCATTGCTTCTTTAATTTCCACTTTTCCCCCCTTGGATCCCGGCCCCCTGGAGTGCCTTTAAAGGTCAGATTGGCCTCCACAGTCCCACAGTCTGACAGGTCACTGTGAAAGTGACCCATGCTGACATGGATGTCAGCAGGTAAATCTTTTTGCAGCCATTCCTTAGATGGAGGAGCCGAGATGCATTCTGTGTAGCTCTCCGTAAGGGGAAAGTCAACTCAAAAAACCGACCTTTAACTCGTTCAGCCCCTTTCCTGCTTCCCACTCTTGTCGTTTAACCTGTTTTCACGAGAACACTGCCCAGAATAAATTGGCTGCATGTGAGTCCTGTAAAAGAGCTCTAGCCTAAGGGGGGAAAAAAAACCTTTATTTTAAAGACGAAACAAGTAGCTATTATTGGTATTCCTGTTTACGTGAGCCCAGCGGAGGAGGGGGGAGGGGACTGGACGTGGCTTCTAGAGAAAGGGAGAAGATTTGATATTTCCTATTTAAAATCTCAGGGCAGGGTTCTGATTTTACTTCTCTCCAAGAGTGAGGTTGGAAATGGGGACGGGAAGACAGTGGCAACCGTTCCATGTGTGTTCAGCCTTTAGTACTTGTTGGTTCTTTCTCAAATGTTTTATTCTATTCTTACTGTAGTTGTTTGAGTGTGCTTCTCTGTGTGAATGCCCGCCACCGTGCCCATGCGGATGTCAGAGGACAGCTGTTTAAGCGGTTAGTGTATCCACCCACCATGGAATCAGGGAATCGAACTCAGGTCAGCAGGCTTGCTCTGCAGCCACCTTTACTCGTGGAGCCATCTTGCCAGCCTACTGAAATGTTTTAAAACTCTCTGTACAAAGTGAATTTTTATGTGCTTCAACTGGGTATAAGGGGTTCAGGGACAGTACAGTAGGGTCCGTGACTAATTAGCTCCCAAGGAACGCTAACTTTCACTGTAAATGTGTGAGAACATTTCCAGTCTCTCAAGGAACAAGGGACTTAAGAAGAGAAAAACCAATGCAAATCTCGCCGATAACATCACTCCATCTGAAAATGACACCAGGTAAACATGCTTTGTTTATTCCCTAACAGTGAGTCGTGAGCTTAAACCATTTATAGGAAATATTTTCCTTCCATGAAAATTATTTTGCCCTCAATCATGAACATTGTTTTAAAATTCATATTTACGCAGTGAATAATAACTATGAAGTTATTTTTCTAAATACTTTTCCAACCCATGCATAATGTGAATGTTTTCCAAGCATCCTAAGAAGAATACTATATTCAAATCTATAAGATAGTTCTATTTAAGTAACAATTCCCTGTGTGTCCTGTTTTTGTACTTTTCTTTTCCATACATATATGCATGTACTTTTAAACACACTCCTCATGTCTAAAAGAATCATCATTAACAGACACATTTGGCTTAGCAATGCATTTAAGTAAAAGTGTTGCTTAGTGGGTACTGAGGCAACTGCCACCAAGCTTGAGGTCCTGAGTTCATTTCCAAGGACACACATGGTGGTATGGGAGAACTGGCTTCCACACGCTGGCCTCTGGCCTCCAATGTTAGCTATGTACTCAAGCAGCTCCCCACGCCACCCACACACAAAATAAATAAATCTAAATTTCTTAGGAATTTTTTATTACTTCTATGAAGAAAAAGATAAAGATTTATCTTTGTGGACAAAGAATGATTTTATTCCAATAGACTATATGTAAATTATGCATTTACAGTTAGCAAATTTTTCTCATCCTTGTCAACGTTTTCCATGAAAAATATTCTTATATATCTTACTATATATCCCTTAACTTATTAGAACTAATGAGTCAAATTGCAATTACAAGGTTGTAAGAGAATATGATCATTTAAGGGTTTCATTAATCCTTGCATTTAAATTCTTTGTCTTCAAAGATTTTATAATCAATTTTTAATGCTAGTAATATTCTATGCAGGGATCATGAAGTTTCCTTTCTGTTTTATAGCCTTGAAGGAACTCCTTGAAAAATTTAGCTGAGCCCCTACCAACAGGAACTTGGGAATCACATTTGACCCCTAGGAAACAAAAGAGGCTGGTTATAGAAAGCTTTATGCAGATGGGCTTTGAGTTTCCAGCCTCCAGGAACTCCTTCAGCCTCAACACATGTTCGTAAGACACAGGCATCTGTTACATAAGTCAATATGATATAGCCGTCAGTTCAATCTAGATGTCAATCATCCACTGAAGAACATGTGGTGCTCAAGCATGTGTGTGTGTGTGTTCCTTGTTACTTACAAAAAGCAATCTAAGAAAGCTTAGTCCCTTAAGCGGACGAAGTTCTACAGAGAGTGACTAAGGCAAGTCTGTAGCTTTTGGTAAACCTTACAGTGTTTTCCTAGCATCATCGTAGTTGGGAACAAGCTCTGTCGCCATCTACAGTGGAGAGGCCTGACTGTAAAAAGTAGGGACTTCAGATTAAAGCAACAGCACAAACACTTCCTAAATACACTTTGTTGAGTGCTACGAACCAAACCCCAAAACTCTGTACTGTCCGATACCACTCATGTGACCTTTTGAAAGCAGCACCTTGTAAAGGAAGAAGTGAACGGATATAGATCAGGGGCTACAATGGGTGGGCTGTAAGGGAAGACATTGTCTACTAGGGGGGCACCAAGAAAGTGTTGGCTGTGCTGCACTGGCCAGTGTTGACCTTCACAGTTGAACAGACAAGCCAATGAATTTGTACACCACAAGTAACACATGTAACTACATACAAACTCTCATATTTAACGACTTCATCGAAGCATGGTTTATATAGAATATATACACGTATTTAAAAAACACAATTAAATATTACATCATCTTCGTCACCATAGTAATAGACACCCCTAGACTTTCACATCTCAACCTGGATATGAGGGATCCTGGGATGATGTACCAATGGAAACAAATGGATGCAACTTTATATATAAGCAGGATTCCATAGTGGACCCTAAGGTTTCCTATGATATTATATGACATATAACGAAAAAATTTTTTTGGATATAATTAAGACTTTCAGTCAGTCAAGTTTCAGGTCATCAAAGGGGGAATTATTTGGATGGGGCTAATCTATCCACTTGAGCCTTTTAAAAGCAGAATTTATTCCAGCTGATAGCAGAGGTCAGATTCTAAATGGAAATAGGATTCCAGGATATTTTTTTCCTTGCTTCGAGTTTTGAAGGGCTCATGCAAGAGCTGGAGAGAAATGCTAAGGAGCTGAGTGAGAGTGACTCCGGCTGACAGCTAGCAGAGAGACGAAGACTTCACTCGTCCAGCTGCTAAGCTGGCATCTGCTACAATCAGAGTCAGTCTGGAACACATCTTCCCCAGAGCCATGGGATAAGACCCCACCGCAGTAGACATCTTCATGTCTGTCTCGTTCAGACCCTAAGCAGAGTGTGAGGGTGTGAGGCAGGAACCCAGCTGCTGCAAAGACTGCAATACTGGGCAGTTTCCCCGCTCACAGCTACCAACAGGCACCTACCGAGACCCTGTGAGTCCCCAGCTAGCAGACAGCCAGGTGCCAGCATCTCCCTCTCACCTGACTACATCTGAAGAGGTATTGGTGGCCACACATATTCCTCCTTACACCCTCTTCGCTCCTGCCATGGATTCAGAGGTTAGCTCTAGACTTGTGCTGTGAAACCACCATTATCCCCAGTAAGGCAGTCACAAGAGATACCCGCTTCTGTCTCACGGTCTCTGATTTCCTGACGTCAGAGCCTCCACCGCGCTGTCTGTCTCCAGTGATGGAGCTGGAATTCGCCTCAGAACTCTCGCCATGCCCTTGTCTGTCCATTGGTTTGTTCACAGAATTAATAACTCTTCTTATAAATTCCATACCCCAAACAATCCATCGCAAAGTCTGTCATGAAACTGTTCACAAAGGAACAGCGAAACTTGCCTAGACCCCTGGCCTAACAGACTGGGCGACTCAACAGATAGGTCTTCAGTTTCTGGGTTCTGCCAAGTGGCACAGCAATGGCAGACAAATGCATTGTAAAGGTGTGCTGCTTCCTTCTTGGAGGGGGGGGGGGTGGATGAGTGCTCTGAACAGACAGTTCAGGCTAATGACAAGAAGCACTGAATGCAAACATTCTACTCTGTTAGCTGTGCTTCTCACGGGAGAGAGTGGGAGTGGGGAGGCTATTTTAACTGCATGCTGTAATTGAGCAGGTCAATAAATAATTTGTCCATATCTGGAGCCAAGATTCTCATTATCTGACTTAGTTAGGGTTTCTGTTGCTGCGATGAAATACCGTAACCATAAAGCAAGTTAGGGAGAAAAGGGTTTACTCAGCTTACACTTCCACATCGCTGTTTCACCACTGAAGGAAGTCAGGACAGGAAGTCAAACAGGCCAGGCTCCTGGAGGCAGGAGCTGATGCAGAGGACATGGAGGGGTGCTGCTTGCCATTTTGCTTTCCCTGCCTTGCTCAGCATGCTTTCTTATAGAACCCAGGACCAACCCAGGGATGGCACCACCCACCATGGGCGGGCCTTTCCCCATTGATCACTAATTAAGAAAATGCTTTCCAGTTGGATCTCATGGAGGCATTTCCTCAACTGAGGCTCCCTCCTCTCTGATGACTCTAGCTTGTGTCAAGTTGACACACAAAATCAGCCAGTACTGCACCCCAGCAAGAAGTTATAAATAATGAAGGAGAAAGGCTAGAAGGTTGTATCAGAATCCCAGATGTGAGTCCAAACATACGCTTAGGGATACACATAGCAAATATAGGTGTGTAGCATATACCAATTGACACATGTCCTGCTTAGTAATGTGTCAACTAGACACATGCTAGCGTCATTTTTGGAAGAGGGACTCTCAATTAGGAAAATGTCCCCTCTAGGCTGGCCTGTGGGCAAGGCTATAGCACATTTTCTTGATTGATGTGGGACTGCCCAAATCGCTGTGGGTGGTACCTTGACTGGCTGATGGTCCTGGGTTCTTTAACAAAGCAGGCCAGCCGAGCAAGCCATGATGAACAATCCAGTAAGCAGCTCTCCTCCTTGGCTTCTGCATCAGCTCCTGACTCTAGGTTCCTGACCTGCCTAAGTTCCCATCCTGACTTCCTTCAATGCTGGACTATGATGTGGAAGTGTAAGCCAGAGAGACCCTTTCCTCCCCAGGTTGTTTTTGGCCATGGTGTCTCATCACAGCAGTAATAGCCATAACTAAGACACACACACATCGTTTTCCTAACTGTGTTTACTGAGCATGCCAGGAAGCAATGATCCCTCTGCAACCATGAGCACACCCGGCACTGAAATTCTGGTTTCTCAATATCGTTCACCCATGAAAGAGATCAGTAAGACATTTAGAGGAATTCCTGATTCTTAGCTGTAGCAGGATATGCATGTATTCTGGAGTTTTCCCCCTTCCTTCCTCACTCTTTGTAGGGGACATAAATACATAATTTATTATATGTATAATTCCCACTGCTTCTTTCCCCCAAGGGTACTAGTAGTCACGTGCATATACACCCAAAAGACACATATTTACACCTTGTAAAATATTGTTTTTAAACACGAACTAAATTAGTGAATAAATGAGAGTGTGGCAAATGTTTCTCCCCAAAGAATTCCATATAAATGTTTCTTATTTTGTTTTCAGGATGGTAAGAATTCCATATAAATGTGAAAGGAATGAAAAGAACTGGAAATTTCCCAGAAGTCTTCCCCAGCAGTGACTGCTGTGGCGAAATCAATGGTGGAATGGCGGAGTCGGTGTATTAGCATTCAGGAGAACCAGCATTCATGCCTACCTCCTGCCCTGCTTCCCCAGTACATAATAATCATCATCATGCTTTGTGTTTTCTTTGCTCACATTAAGCAATTCTTACCGTACATGTAAATCAGACAGAGGACAATGAGGTATTTTTGACGAGTTGACTGTGCTGAAGACGGTGAGCACAGTTCATAACACAGTAAATAGGAAAGCAACGTCCTCATACCGTGAGCCACTGGAAATATTAAAGTACACAACTGTGAACATCTGTAGCTTTTGAGCTGGAAGAGTATTTACTATCTATACATTGACCCCCTGCTCTCTGTAGTATATTTAAAACAGGAAAATCAAAAAAAAAGAGAAAAAAATTCTTCAAACTGACCACCTTTCATAAACAGTACAACTAACGGTACCAAAGTATTATTAAATAATAATAAGTATTAGTGTCCTTTAAAACAAAACCATCAGTATCTCAAATATTCAATATACATAACTTTGTGGTTTTGGTCTTGACATTTTTTTTGTTGCCAAATACATAGATAAGATGGCTATCACCTGCACCTAACTAATGTAGAAGAATGCTTCTAAGAGGATTCCTAGACCCTGCCTCCACTAGAGACCCAGTGGGCTTCTCATCCTCCTCCCTGTGGGCTGCACTGGAGGCCTCCCTCTGTCAAAGTGGGAAAACAGAAAAAGTGGTAGCTAGTAAGCTCACTGTTGGAAAATCTGGCAGATAGCCCCTTAACGAAGACATGGGTGTTGCTTTCTTCTCGCTCACGGTCCTTAGACCTGGCGGTAACTTTTCACCATGCCTTCTCCTTCAGTGGGGACAACAAGGGAGGCCACTGTGGCTGTAACCACTAACTGAGCAGCTGATTTTCGTATACCGCTTGTCATGGTCTTCTGTCACATCTATTCAATGACACTTAGATCCTAGAGACATACACGCATGGTCTAAGAGGAGCGCATGTGTGGTCTAAGTCTGGGAGGCCAGGAGCTTCTCACAATCATGGTGGGAACACGTGAATGGGTATGCCTTTCTAGAGGAGAAATTGCATTTCCTGCCATGCATGAGACCTTTCAACACACTCATAAATAATTAAGATATGTTTTTCAGTAGCCTCAAGCCAGAAGTTTGGCTCAGTGGGTAGAGGCACTCACACAGAGGCCTGCTGACCTGAGTTCAAACTCAGCATACCACAGGTGGAGATAACAGGCTCCAGAGAGCCGTCCTCTGACCTCTGCGACATGTGTGCCCTGGCAGGCACATGACTACACTGTCACACACAAAGTAAGGTAATAAAAGTGGGCTTGAGGATGCACGCTTTCTTGTTTTACCCCATAAACTGCCTTTCGTTTTTTGAAAGAAATCACTGACTGGGTGCATCCGTGGAATACATGACTAGAAAAATAAAAGTATACTTCATCTTTTACTAAAAAAATGATAATATCTAGACTTGAGAAATAAATTATCCTCCACAATTGAGGTTTTGGTTAAGCCAACATAATCAGAGCCTCTATTACTCATAGGCAATTAATTTATGGTTACCGCAATATCTCTGTCTGGGTAGTTCTGTCCTTGCGCATGCGTGGCATGGGTTACCTCGCCGTCCCAGTGTATTGTTTGATCCTGCCTGTTTTAACCCTTGTCCTAGATTTTTCGAGCTTTAAGCCAGAGTGATTTTTAACACTCACGTTCACAGAAAGTGGTCCTTCCTCTGGTAGAGCAATCTTGTTTCTTCCAGCTTTTCAAAGGACCCACAAAAGAAGTCAGCCCCGCGTACAGGAAAAGTGACCACTTACAGAAGCATGTGGTTAAAGCCACAAGACAACTAGCCGTGACCTCAATCCTTATCCAAACACTTTACAGTCATGGGATAATTAAATACCTCCCTTTCAAGGACAGCATGCAGGCCTTGTGCTGATAAAGTTAAGAGCTCTGAAACAGGGACAACTAAGGACAGTCACCCCATCTGTCTGTGGATAATAGGGGGAAAGGTGTCCCATGCTCTGCTCCTGCTGGTCACTTTGGGTCCCTCCTGGCTGTCTATGCTGAGCACAGGAACAAGGAGTATCCTGAGAAACAACAAGCTGAGGATGTAAAATGAGCGTGCAAGGTTGTAACAGTCTGCACACTCTGACTTACAAAGGTTTTGTCATTTATTGTGTACATAAATCTCTTTAATTCACTTAGGTATCATAAGGCTTTTTGCTTTAGTACAAAATAAATCTTTGACACCAATGAGCCTTAAAAGGCACATTTCATTTGAAGGCATCAAGAAATCTGATGTAATAGGGTGTATACCATGTCAAAATTATAACAACCACGAGCAAACTTGAAGACACAATTTCCCAAAAAAAAGTCTGTTTCAAACTTGGTTTTGATTCTGAGAAGACGTTGCCTAAAGCCACTAATTCTTACTGAGTTGAAGAAAGTGCTAGATTTTTTTTCATGTCAGTCATTTGGTTCATTAATTTTCTATAGCTTTAATTCCATTTTTCTTCACATGTAAGAAGTGACATCTATTTTATTACATGAGTAACATCTGCCAAATAATAAGAATGGTGTCTTGGTATTATTAATAATTTCTCCAAAATTCATTAGTGTTATTTTGTTAAACTATTTGCTTTTATTCAACATGTATGAGTAGCTGTGTGCATGTATGTATGTGTACCATGTGCATGAAGTGCGCGAGAAAGCTAGAAGAGGGTACCTGGTCACCAAGAACTAGAGACAGACAGTTGTGAGCCACCATGTGTGTGCTGGGAAATGAATTCAGGTCCCCTGCAAGAATAACCAGTCTTCTTTAACTGCTGAGTCATCTCTCCTACTCAGATGTTGCCAATTTTGCATTAAGGCCATGATATATCTTTAATAAAAAATTGTTTACACATTTCAATAGCTTTTTATCATGCTAAATAGTTTACCTTAGTACTACTCAAACCTATCATCATTGTATATGACACTTTAATTTCAGCAAAATTCTGTTTTGAGGGAATTATTTAATTGTATAGCAATAAAGCAAATAAAAACAACATCTTTATAAAAAGATGACAGGCCACTGTGTGTGACCTTGTGAAAGAAAGCCAGTACAAGAAAGAATAGACTCTAAAGACAAGCTCTTCCTAGAGCTTCCGCAAAGGTAGAGATGGCACAGCAAATGATGATAATAATATTAATTATTATTATAATTAAAAAATATGAGAGAAAAGGTCAGTGACTCACCAAAAAGATGGCAAGCAGAGCACAGCTCCCATGTGAGTCCCCACAGTGGGAGAGGAGCTGAGGTTCATTCTGAAGATAAACCAGCAGCCGGATCAGTCCTCCTCTGGACAAGTGCACAGCACTCACAAGCCTCAACTCTAGCTGGGCAAACTAAGACTTCTTTCTACTGCTGACCTACTGTGTTACCCTCTGAGACTCAACATTCAGTGCCCAGGAATGGTGTGAGAGGGGAAGGATTGTTTAGAACTGAGCTACCTGGGGGTCCTGAGAACTAGACAAATCACAGTCAAGGAGACTGGATTTAACCGGCCACAGCCCCGGGTTTAGACCTAGTGCTGGGAGGCCCTTGTGGAGAGCAGGAAGGCAGAATGCTGTCAAGCAAAACACGAGGCTAGCAGGAGGCTTTGCTCAGGCAGTGGCATGCAAAGGGAAGGAGGTTCCACCATTACCCTCAATTACCAGTAATAGACCCACAAAAGAAAGTAACTCTGGAGATTGAGCATCAGGTCAGTAAGTGGGTTAACACCTGGAGACACCTAGTTCCCTTCACAGCTACAGAATCAGAAAGTTTTGAAGCTCCAATGAAATGATTGAAATGCACAGCTCCATCCTTCCAGCAGGAGACCCATGCTTAGACAACTGGGAAACCATGAACACGGGTACATTGCCTGCGCAGAGAGCAGGGTTGTAGCTGCTCCCTCCATTCAAGATGCACTTTGAAGACACCCTTCAGCTAGGGCAATTAACCCCATCCCCTACAATCTTAGAAACCTATGGAGCTCCTGAGAACCTGCCCAGTTCATTATCCACAAAGCTAAGTGTGGCCAGCAGAGGTTCACAAAAAGGAAGATCTTTTATGTTTTATTTTACTTTATTTTATTAAAAGAAAATATTATGATTTTAGCAGGATAGAAGAACAGCATATAAAACCCAGTAACCTGTTTATATATAAATAACAAATTTTCTAAGAAATAAACTGAGAGAAGGGTGGATCTCGTTCACAATAGCATCAAAATATAAAATACTTCTGGGTAAACCTTGCCAAGCTACCGAGGGACCTGCACAGTGTACTTTAAGACACTGAAGGAGATGAAAGAAGATACCTTTCTTATGTTCATGAATTGACAGAAACAATATGGTAAAGATGGTTATAATGAAAAAAGTGATCTATAAATTTGATGTAGTCTCTTCAAAATGATAATTATATTCTTTACAAAACTAGAAAATTATAGGTTTTTTGTTTGTTTAGGATTTGTTTTTTTTATTAAAAGGACAGCACTTATTTATTATGTACTGTGTGTACATGACACATACGCAGTTAAAGGAAAACTTGAGGAAGTCAGTTCTCTCTTTCCATCATCTGCGGCCGAGGAATCAAGCTTAGGTTGTCAGTTTGGGCCACATGTGCTCTTTCCCTCTGAGCCATTTTGGTGACCTCATAACTATCATCTTAAAATTCATATGGAAAGCACATGTCTTAGTTGGAGTTTCTATTGCTATGAAAAAAACACCACAACCGAAACAACTTGGAGAGGAAAAGGTTTATTCGGCTTACAGTTCCACAGTAGTGTTTATCTTCAAAGGAAGCCAAGACAGAAACTCAAACAGGGCAGGAATCTGGAGGCAGGAACAGATGCATAGGCCATGGAGGAGTGCTGCTTACTGACTTCTCGACATGACTTTATTAGCCTGCTTTCTTGCAGAATCCAGGACCACCCACCCATGGATGGCACCACCCACCATGGGATGGGTCCTTCCCCAATTATCACTAATTAAGAAAATGCCTTACACACTTGCCTACAGCCTGGTCTTGCAGAGACATTTTCTTAATTGAGCTTCCCTCCTCTCAGACGACTTCAGTTTGGGTCAACGTGGCATAAAACTATGCTCAATAGCACAAAAGACCCCGAATAACCAAAGCAATTCTAAGCAGAAAGGAGGAATGGATGTATCACAACACCTGTCCACAAATGATGGCACAGAGTCACAATATCTGTAGGATCTGGCAGGAAAACAGAAACAGACATGTAGACCAATGCAATAGACTACAGTTACCAGAAATCAACCCACAAGAATGTTGACCCATGATTTTCTTTAAATATCATTTTATTAATAGAGAACTTCAAACAATGTATTTTGGTTGCCTCCTAATTTTTGACAATAGTGTCAAAAGCACACATTGGGAAATGAGGCATGTTTTCTACAAATACTGCTGGGAAACTAGGGTTTCTGCATGTAGAAGAATAAAACTAGATCTACATCTCTCACTCTGCACAGAAATGAGCTCAAAATGAATCAAGGGATTTAATGTAAACCTGAAATTTTGAAAGTGCTAGAAGGCAATAGAGATAAACTACTTAAAGATACAGGCATAGGTAGGACTTTCTGAAAAGGATTCTAATGTCCCAGGAAATAATAATACATTAAATTAATAAACAGCAAAGTAAACAGTAACCAAAGTGAAGAGACAGCCTACAGAACAGGAAAAAGAAACTGTCTTAGGGTTTTTTATTGTTGTGAAGAGAAACCATGATCATAGCAACTCTTATACAAGAGAACATTATACTAGGGGGATCACTTAGAGTTTCAGATATTTAGTTCATTGTCATCATAGTGGGATGCAGTGGCATGCAGGTAGACATGCTAGAGAAGGAACTGAGAGTTCTACATCTTGATCCCCAGGTAGCAGAAGTAAAAGCGATACTGGTCCTTGCTTGAGCATCTGAGACTGCAAAGTCAGCCCCCACAAGTGACACACCTCCTCAAACAAGACCATACCTCCTAATAGTGCTACTCCCTGTTAGCAAAACATTCAAACACATAAGCCTATGGGGGCCATTCCTATTCAAGTCACAACCGAATCTTTATCAATACATATCATATAGAGGAGTAATATCTAAATGTCTAAAGAACTAAAAAAAACTTATCAAGTCAATAAATTAATGGATGAGAAAATTATTTGAAAGAAAGACATACAAATGGCCAATAAATACTTGATGCCTTTAGCCATCAAGGGAATGTAAATTAAAACTATTTTAAGATCCCATTTTTTTCTCCAGTCAGAACAGCTATCATCAAAAAAGGCAAATGACATCAGCACTGGTAAGGATGTGGAGAAAGGGGGACCTTGATCCTCTGTTGGCAGGAATGTGAAGTGTTACAGGCTATAAGTCAGTATGGAGGCCCCTGACTAGAGTGACCATGTGATCCAGCTGCGCAACTTCTGGTTATACACCTGAAGGACTTTAGGTCAACATACCACAACAATATTTCTGCATCTATGTTTAATTGCTGCACTATTCACAGTGACCAAGAAATGATCATCTGGGCTGGTTATCAACTGATGAATGAATAAGGAATATGTGATATATAAACACAATATAATTTATGGAGGTGTAAAGCAAAATGAAATTATGATGGCTGGAAGAAAACGGACTCAACTGAAAATCATTATGTCAAGCTAAATGAGCCAGACTCAGAAGGCAAATAGGAGAGAGAGAGAGAGAGAGAGAGAGAGAGAGAGAGAGAGAGAGACTACATATCTGTGAGAGAGTCTGTATGTCTGTGTGACTCTGTGTTTGTCTGTGTCTTGGAGTGTGTCTGTGTGTGTGTCTGTGTGTGTCTGTGTGTATCTGTGTGTGTACATAGTAGATCATGAAAGTAGAAAGGTGGCCATTACATAAGAAGAGAACCCGAAGAGGGGGAAGCAAGATGAGGGGTGACAGAATACATGCCATGTGTAAGCAAAAGAGGCAGCTATTTTGGAGGCTAGTCAGGGAACCAAGAGTGGAACAGGGTAGCTGAGGGAAGGCAAAAAGCAATGTATAGTAACAAGTATGTCTGCCAAAATAAAACCTACCTTGTATATAATTGGAAACCTAACAAGGCAGGGCTTTGGGGACATGTGGGAACTTGCAATACTTTTTATAAGAATCACAAAGAGTATTCTTAAAATACTCGTGCTCCTAAAATCATGAGACCACCCAAACTCCCTGGCAGATGAGCACAGAAATGACACACGAGATTTAACCCTGAGCTTTCTGTATGCCCATCAGTGTATTTTCTAACATTCCAAGTCCCTAGTTAGAGCTGGGTAAAATTGTGTCTCCTATGCTGGAATTCTATCAAGGAAGTCTATGATTTGGTAAACTCTTTATATATGAGGAATCCTTCAAAATGAACATAAATAGAAACAACTTGTTAAAAGTTTCGCTCACAGATATACTTAACAAACTCAGTGCGCCATAGGAAGGCAGGAAGCCAGTGGCTAGGAAAATATTTGGGATTAAATATTTACACACTTCTATGTAAAAAAAAGACTTGAGGATATGCCTCATTTAACAGGATTTGCCCTGATTTTTTTTAACCTGGTGCTTGGCATTTATAATCTTTTCCTCAGATATAAAAATATTATGGGTTAGGACCAGTGAGTTGGCTCAGTGGGTTAAGGCATTTGCCACCAAGCCTAATGACCCGAGTTCAATCTCTGGGTTCCACATGGTTGAATGAGAGAGCTGATTTGTCTTCTGACCTCAGCAAGCTCGAAGTAATACATACCCTCTTCTCTCTCTCTCTCTCTCTCTCTCTCTCTCTCTCTCTCTCTCTTTCTCTCTCTCTCTCTCACACACACACACACACACAGATACTCACACTTACACATACAAATACACTCACACACATACCAAACACACTTGAACATACATACTCTCACACACATATGCAGACACACACATATACTCTCATACATACACATACACTCACACACACTAAACGTTTTCAAGAATAAAAATATTGCAGTTTATAGACATAAGTTACTTAAACATGCAAATATTTGGCATTTTCTTATTATCATTTGATGCTATTTTAAAGCAAAAAGTAGATACCCTTTAAACAATCAATATAGTTTTTAGAAATAAAAATTCAACTAATATTAGGTTAACATTACTAAAAACATAGCTAAGAAAGGAAAAAATACATGGATATAAGGCAAGAAATATAGAAGTCTTTTTAATACTCTGATAATAAATATTAAGTGTTTTTACATATACATTTAAACAATGTATTATCAATATACTTATAATTTTATAGACACTAATTTATTTAAGAAACTGTTTTTAGAATGAAGCTACGTGGGGATAATGACACAGGGCAGCAATCTCAGCACTTGAGAGACTGACACAGGAAGACCATAAGTTTGAAGCAGACTCAAGCTACACAGCAAGATCTTATCACTGAAAAAAATAGCCAGGCATTGTAGTACATATCTTTAATCCCAGAACTCAGAGGCAGAAGTCGGCAGAGCTTATGAGTTAAAGGCCGGCCTGCTCTACATAGTGAGCTCCAGACGAGCCAGCACTACATAGTGAAGCTTTATCTTAAGAAACTCAAAACAAACAAACCAATAAAACAACAGCAAAAACACGCTACGTGATATTTTGGATTTGCCAATATAATAACTCAAACTTGACGGCCAGTCGAGCCACATTTTTAAAATGTGATAAGGTCTGCCCAGTGGCTCACAGTGGAAAAGTGAGGTTGCACACCTGACAGCCTGTTCAACCCCGGAACATAGTGTGGGCAGGAGGGAACTAACTCCTGACAGTGGTCCTCTGACCTCCGCATGCCCTCTGTGCCAAGCACGTGACCACAGTTACACACACGCACACACACACACACACACACATACACACACACACACACACACTCATCATCATTGCTGTAGTAATAATAATACTCTCCAGAATGCCTAAGGAAGCATGAAACAGGTAGGGATCTGTGTGCTGCAGCTGTAGTCACACATCTGTGACCCGGAAGATCACAGACAAGCCAAGTCTGGGGCACTGCATTGAAACTTTGCAACCTTAAGATCCGCATGCTATATCACATGCCAAGAGACACAGACCTTGTTTCTTGGTAGGCTTCATTGAGTTAGTACATAAAGAAGGGGAGGAAAACAACAAAGGAAGCCTTAAATATCAGAAAAAAGTCTAGTTCAGGAGTCCTTGGGTGGTAAGAAACCCTGACTGATACACAGAACAGCACAGTCCGGTGCTGACAGAAGGCTTAGAGGATGCACGGTCATTGGAATAAGCCTCTCTCGCATTAAGGAAAAGAAGAAAACTGTGCATTCTATGCAGCTACCCTGCAGGACTCAGTCCCAAAAGCAAGCTGTGGGAGGATGGTATTTATTTCCTCTTACAGCCTACCATTTAAGGAAGCCAGGGCAAGAACTCAAGGCAAGAACCTGGGGCAGGAACTAAAGCCGCAACCATGAAAGAACACTGCTAACTGGCTTGTGCCAAGGCATATGCTTAGCTACCTACCCTTCTAATATTGTCCAGTTTGTGTTGCCTAAGGATGGTACCGCCCACAGTGGGCTGGACCCTCCTACATCTATTAACAAACAAGGAAACACCCCAAGAACATGCCTGCAGGCCAATCTGATGAAGGCGATTTGTTTTCAGTTGCGCTTCCTTTTTCCCCTATGTGTTGCATCGATAGTCAATATTAGCCATCATACTAGACAGTCATATGGGTGCAAAGTTCAGCACCAGAACCGCTGTAGGAACTAAAAGACATAATGCAATTAGCTAAGTAGAGCTTGAGTCATTTATTCATTTGTGCCTTTGACAAGTATTTTCTGAAACTGTAAAGCATACCAGGTAAATCTTCTTGCAGTGGTAGGAGGACAATATGCAAGACAAGATTCCTATCCTCTGGAGAGCTAAAAAAGTAAATAATAATATATAGAACTATTGGGTTCTAGTACTGTAGCGATGTATGGGCTGGAAGACAGGTGGTTCTTGGATTAAGGCACCAATGGATGCAATGATCTAGTGATTCTGTAGAATCTGCCATCCCCAGCATACAAACACAAATCTAGGTAGTGACATGAATTTATTCTATAAATGTGGTTAAAGCTCATATTTGTTGAATTTAAATAATAGAATTACATAAACTAAATTGGGCAGCTTGATTTCATCAGTTGCTAACAATTGTGAGGCCAGAACTGCAGCCCCCTGAAGAAGAAAGTTCATGTCCCTCCAGCCCTATACAATGACCAGCATCTTAAGATCTTGTAAATGACCTGCCCCACAGGCTCATAACTCAACTATTCAGTCCTGACAGCTACATAAATCAAGGTCCTATGATAAGTCTCTTCATAAGTCTTTCCTGTGAAGCCACAATGTCACCAAAGTTGTTAGGATCAGAGTCTAGGTCGTGACAACTCTCCCAGACTAGGACTAGCCACACTCCTCAATAGCTGATTGCACAAACAGGCGACAATGAAAAGCAAAAGGCCATTTTAGGAAGAGAAACAAATAGATGCAATGACTCAAGTCCATCCTTGGTGTCCTAACATGGGTATTAGGTTGAAATAGAAAGCAAGAGCTGAGTTGTCCTGGTCAAGCTGTGGTCCTGCCCATCTTCACTGCCTTTATCGCAGCCTGTCCGACAAGGGGGTGTGACAAACTGTGTACTCTCTTTCTGGGACACAGACTCCTTCTCTGACCAGGTATGGCTCCAAACACTTGCATAGCAAGAACCAGGTCTGGGTTCCACCTTCAGCACTCTCCCCCGCCAGTCATTACAGAATAATTCTCATGATATGTATGTAG
This sequence comes from Alexandromys fortis, assembly GCF_014885135.2. Taxonomy (NCBI): domain Eukaryota; kingdom Metazoa; phylum Chordata; class Mammalia; order Rodentia; family Cricetidae; genus Alexandromys; species Alexandromys fortis. Next base: position 19,748,678 of record NW_026067927.1, read on the forward strand.
ACATAAAAATAGAGTACATGCAATAGACTCTTTACACACACAATCTAGTTATATAAAATATGATGTGAGCATACATGCAAAGACAGCAGGATGTATACAAATTTTATCGTATCCAGTGCAGGACTTCACACATGCTAGGCCAACTCTGCAGCTGAGCTATACACCCTTAGGCTCCTACAAATGTATTATTAATTAAACTGCAGATGCACAAAAGCCTCTTTAATGTTATGCTAAATGTCGAAATGAGTAAGTTATCTTTGCCTGGCTTGTAGGTCCGTGTCATCCACTCAGTAAATGTTTATTGAGTGTTCATAGCCCAGACATTAAACGCTGGGAGAGAAGAGGACAAAACGTTTTAATTCTTACTTTCCAGGATTTCCATAAGAAATTTACTGCTTTGTTTGTTTCTTTGCTCCTGCTTAGTCTTGGGTTTTTGTTTTGTTTTGTTTCTTTGACACAGTCTTCTGTAGCCCGGGGTGCCCTGCAAATTGCTATAGAGCTGAGGACAGTTGAACTGATACTTCTGCCTCCACCTCCCTTGTTCTAGGATTACAGGTGTGTGCTACCAGGCTCAGCTTCAAACTGCTTTTTAAATATATAAAATTTTTCTTAAGAACAATATCATCCCAGTTATTTCAGAAGAATATTACATTTGTTCTCTCCAGGATTGAGTTAACAAGGAGAAGATATCCAAAAATAAAAATCACCTCGAGGCACAGGGATCCATCCAAACCCAGGTGAGGTCATCCTGAGCCTGTGTCCATTATTACACTCGGTATCATTTTCCTCTAGGTTATGTGCTGACCTTGTGAGATTCTTCCGGGCTGAGTCTTGTGATAATTTGAGGACAGTCGCATGAAGGTGTCTCCTTTTACTGCAGCCTCCAGGGGACCATGGGCAGATAGCCTATGGCTACAGGCTACCTAGAGCTGTTCTCCATCAAGGTTGCCTTTCCAGCTGCTTCCCTTTTGTACCCGAGTTGGGAAGGAGGCAAGGTATGTTTGCCTCCATTTCCCATTTGATACCTTATGTTTTCTAGCTGAAAGAAAAAAAAATACAAGATGTATGGTTCCTCCCTCCAAAGTCCCTTCCATGCCCTCAATTTCTATTTCTATAAAATCGCAGTGTTAGCCAGCCTGCTCTTTTCCCTAAGCAGAAACACATTAGCAGTTATTAAGTGGCTTCAGATATCTAAACACACCATTCTGATATGAACGGGATTTCATAAATCACACGAGCGGTAACTCCTCAAAGGTATTTTCCTCTGGGGCCATTGCCTCCGTATCTCAGATAAAGAGGGACAATGCCTGGTCCACTTTCACACAGCTATTACAAGGAGCATCTAAAATGTTACTTTAAGCGACTGGAAAATTATCCTCCAAAAGATGTCAGCTTCATGCTTATCGATAGTAATTTGAAGTACGTAAGATGTCAGGGTGAACTATGGACTCCCGTCCCTCCAGATGAAATATACCACAGGAGTTCGTAGCATTTATTCAGATGCCTCTCCTGAGAGCCTAACAGGGCTGCCCCTGCTAGAACATTCAGTGTGCCGGATGCTGAAAGCCCAAAGAGCCCATGGCTAGGCCGGAAGATTAAGGACCCTCAGCTCCTGGTGTCGCCGCCAGCACCCAGCTTTCTCATCAATTTCCCTAGCAGCCTCTGGACACGTGGCTTCCCTGTTACAGTTTTGTAAGCAGGATGAAGGGAGCTATTTTGCCATAAACACTCACACCTGACTGCAAAAAGATAAATACTTTGACTCTCCAACATCAGAGAGGAGAAAATCTGGGTAAACGTTAAGAAACACAGAAATTAGGTCAGCAGGCACCCTCAGAAACACACGTGCGGGAACACTAACAGTGGCTTCCACTTGGAACTGTGTGCTGGTGACCTGGCGCAGACATCAAAAGCCTGAGGCCGGCTGGCAGCAGCACAAGGGTAGTTCATGGATATACGTTATTTATTGCGTAAGGTTGTTTGTCAACCCTGTTTATGTTTTATTTCTGTAGCCTTCCCTGTGTGTTTAAGGTTCTTGTTAGACTTAATCACTCTGGCCCCTTGGTTCACAGCAGGTGGGTGGCGCCTCACTCTGGCTCTGGTTGTCCCTAGTGCATAGCTGTTCTGAACCTAGTCTCATGCTCAGCTGCAATCCAGACCCTCAAGAGGGTTCCCCGGGGAAGCAGCATGGCACAGGTAGACCCAGAGCAGGGTCCTGGGTCAACTTCTACAGCTCACTGTTATTGCAGTAACCTTGTGCCCACTCCGATATAACAGAAAAAGCATGCTCCCAAATGATAGGTCTTCAAATATTTATACAAAAAAAAAAAAAAAAAAAAAACAGACCAACCAACCAATAAACAAACAAAAAACCCCTTTGAGACCTGACTCATCAAGGGCTGGTAAGATGTTATGTGAAACATCCCTGCTCTTAATGTCCAATAGTCATCTATCTGTAGTGGCATAAGCCTGTAACCTCAGCTACTAAAGAGGCTGAAACAGGAGGATATTGAATTTGGAGCCAGCCTGGGATATTTATAATAAGATCCCATCTCGAAAGAAAAAAAGAAAGAAAGAAAGAAAGAAAGAAAGAAAGAAAGAAAGAAAGAAAGAGGAACGGAGAAAAAGAAAATATAAAAGAAAATAAAAAAGTGGGGGAGAGTTGGGCTGAGGGTAGGTAGATCAGTAGCAGAGTCCTTGCCTTGTGAACACAAAGACCTTTGTTCGTTCTACAGAAACTGCCTTCTAACCATCAGGGAGTGGTGGTCCATACTTTTAGACCCACTGTTGGGAAACAGATACATCCCTGGGGCTCCAGGCAAACTATTTACTTGATACTGTTCAGACGAGTGAGAGTCCTTGTCTCAAAAGTGAAAATAACAAGTAGACAGCTCTTGGCGAATGACAACCCAGGTTCTTTGTCTTATGCTACGTGGCATCTCCCTGACTCTGCCTGCTCTCTCCATATATCTTTTCCAGCCTGGCAATATTCTGCCCTGCCATAGGCCAAAGCAGCTTCTTTATTAATCAATGGTAATAAAACATATTTATAGCAAATACAGAGGGGAATCCCACATCACCGGGATCAGGTAAACCTACCTGTTAAAGACTCACATGGTAGCATGTATTTGTCCTGTCCATGTTTAAACTGGAAATTCCACATTGATTAGGTGACATCATCCTATTTGGGCCTTGTATGATTTTAGGGAAAGAATCCTTGTGCCCAGCTAATTTCATCGATAGCCTGATAGTTCCAGATATAGCATTCTCATAGAGTTTGTCGTGGTCAATTACATGCATCTACTATGTAAGAAATGAATCAGCAGAGAAAAAGAAAGAATAGATTCCTTGCAACCTCAAAAGAGCAAGAGCTGACTTTATTGGCCAGAGAGGTTAGTGGCCCCAAACTTTGCGGATCTATAATAGAGAGTACAGAAGAACGAGCCTTGCGGGGTTTGAGAGGCAGTTTTTATAAGTGGGGTTGGAGAAGGGAGAGCCTCGCTTCACCAGAACCAGAAACAGCTTTTAAGAAATTAAAAATAAATAAACTGCCTGGTGAGAGAAAGGTCAGGTTGCCTGTTTTTGCAGCCTCCGGCTTCCAGTACATGCGGTGGAGTTTAGCTGCTTATTTGGCAGGTTTCTTGAAGCCCTGGGCCTGTTTTACGGCCCTGGTTTGAGGTGGGGGATTTATTGAACACTTGACCATGGAGGGTTCAGATATTTGATCAAACGCTAGTCCTGGCGCATCTGTGAAGGTGATAAGATGCGATTGACATTTTAATTGATAGTTGGGCAGGCAGATTGCCCTCCCTCATTTAAGTCAACCTCATTCAGCAGCTAGGAGTCTTGCCAGCATTTTGGCACAGCTCATAGGTCAGCTTTAATGACCAAAAAGCAAAGTGGCCTCCGTAGCTAACAAGTGGCAGCAAAATCTATCTGTGCTCAGCGGCCATAGCCCCTGTCCACTGAGACCCAAAGTCACATGCCTGCCCACGCTAGCCACGGACACTCTAGCCACGTGCGGCCCCACTCCTTCTGTCAGTGTCTTTCTTCTCCCAAATATTGTTCTTTTTAATCGATGCATCCCAATTTTGCACTTGTAGAGCCTGCTATTTAAATACATATAATGAATCGTGATCAAATGAGAGGGACCAGCCTGCTTGGCACTTCCCAGTTCATTGCATATGGAGCACGGAAAATCCTTACAGCTAGCTAGTTTTAAATGTGCGGTTAATTGATAGCAACTATACTTACTTTACTATGCTAAGGAAGAGTGGACTGTGTCCTTCCCACCCACTAAGCATCCTCTAGCTCTGCCTCTGTCCCCATCTCCCCCAGTCCTTACGAACCACTGTTCTCTCTTAGTTTTAGAGCAGCGTCTTTTTATGCCCACAAAAGAATGATAACACACAGTGCCCATCTTTCTGTTCCCAGATTATTTTTGCAAAGTCCTCTAGTTTCGTTTGTATGACTTTAAGTGACAGGATCCCATTCTTCTAATGGCTAAATATTATTCCGCCATACATGTGTGCTGTGGTTTCTTTACCAAAGCATCCACCGATGAGCACCATAGGCATTCCACATCTTGGTGACTGCAAAATTATTCCAGGTTCTGCTAAAAGAAGTCTGCCCCAGGTTTGGGGGAGTGTTTCTCTGGCTAGCTCTCTGCCTGGAGTTATTTGAAAAACATACAAAAGGGAGCTGATAGAAAGCAACATGAAAGGACTTGTCTCCAAGAATAGAAATAGCCCTGAGAAGGAGTAAGAGATGGCTGGCTTGCTCACTAAGTTTGGGAGGAGGAATTTGTCCCCACCTACCCCGTGCTTTTATTCTCAGAACAGACTCCTCCTAGGTCCTGTGTCAGGCAGCAGGAGCCTGAGGGCACACCTGTCACTGGACCTGCACTGTGCAAAGTGGCAGGAAAGTGGCCATTCAAGCCCTTGAATACACCCTTTGAAGGGAAACAACCTCAGAGAATTACCTGAGGCCTGACAGTGGGCAACCAGTGTCATCAGCCTGAAAACAGCCAAAGGAAGCTACCACAATTAAGGAAAAGACAGCAGGGCCTATAACCGCCCTGAAAGAGAGAACCGACACAGCTTTCTTCGGGCAATGTCGTGTTCAGAAGAAAATCGAGTTCTGGATTTACCTTAAAGCTGCCCTCCTCCAGGAGTGCAGAACATTGACCTCTGAAGAGGAAATAGCTCTCACGCTGAAATCTTACTTAGATAATCTACAGAAGCAACACTATTGGATGTGTCCTTAAACCACCTCTACCCAGAAGCCATGCCAGACCCTCTGGAAGAAGAAAGAAGTCTACCTATGAGCATCTTCCCGTCTGTGACACCCACAACTCATATCTGCCCAGAGAACAACCAGAAGTCTTCCACCAGAACCCATGTGTGGAGGCCCTTAGCTAAGAGACCAAGGATTAGAAAAGAGACACCATCTACCCTCCAACATGGCATATCAATTAACCTCTCCATGTCCCAATACTGCTTCATCTGTGCAGTGTGTGCACTGCAGTATTGACTTCAGTGGCTTCTTTTCTCATTTTATTGAAAAGCATCATGCCAAGTGTTGTGTGTGCAGTGTGGTAGTCTGCTAAAGAAATGCTAGCTATGATTATTCAACAACGATCAGATTTCTAGTATCGCATCATGCCCTGGATCTAGTCATCGTTTTGGTGCCAGTAAAATAAATTAGGGGATGGGAAGATGGTTCAGCAGCTGAGTGTATACTGCTCTTCCTAGTGACTGGAGCTTGGTTCTCAGTGCCCAAGCAAGGCAACTCACAATCACTAAATTCCACGTCAAATAAATCAATGACTCCTTGTGGCTTCTGAGGGTACCTGTGCTCATGTGTGTGCACATACACATGCATATCACACACACATACACACAAATAATTAATATAAACTTTCTCTCAAGACCCTTTCTTTTGACAGTGACTTATTTTGGCAGTTTTGTGGTGTCTGTGGAAGAGAAAATGACATTACCACGAAAAATAATCAGGCCTCTAGAAAAGATCTGTGCTCTTAGTTCTAGCCCCTAATATCCATGGGACATAGCAGAGTCCAAGGATACAAGGAGGCAGCACGGGTAGAAGTTAGATATGTTGGGAAGAAGCCTTGGGGCTGTCAGAGGAGAGCATCATCAACCCCACCCAGCAGAAGTGAGGACCAATGTTTATCCTCTAGGGCAATGGTTCTCAACCTATGGGTTGCGACCCCTTCAGCAAGACATTATGATTCATGACAGTAGCAAAATTACAGTTATGAGCTAGAAACAAAAATAATTTTATGGTTGGAGGTCACTACAATATGAGAGACTGTATTAAAGGGCCGCAGAATAAAAAAGGTTGAGAACCACTGCTCTAGGGGTAACAGAGGAACAGACAAGAAAGGAAGGAAAGTGCGGGAAGTCTTCAGTCTGGGTGGAGGGAGACAGGGCAGACTCTGCTGTTGTTGGGCCTGTGCTGCCCTGAGACTGGACTCCCTCTCCTTGTTTCTTCCCATATCCCAGAGCTGGAGATCCGTAGTCACCCGGGACTGGGGCAAAGATTTCCAGAATGTAAACTAGAATTAAGAGGCTTGCCTTGGTCCCTTGCTGATATGGTGAAAGGTAGTTTTCCCAGGAGAATGGCTGATCAAGGAGTATTCAGTTGACAAGAAAGGTTAGTGACCACTAGGACCTCTGGAGAGAAAGAAGAGGAAAACTTATGACTACAATTGACTATACTGTATGCCAGGTGTTCAAGTGGATTCTATTCCTGGGATCATTTCCTGTGTACTACACCACACCACCTCGAGACACCCACCCACCCTCCTTATAGATAAGAAAATAGACTACACCGGGCACACCTTTAATCCCAATACTGGGGAGGCAGAGCCAGGTGGACCTCTGTGAATTCAAGGCCAGCCTGATTTGCTTGAACTAGTTCCAGGACAGCTAGGGCTGTCACGCAGAAAAGAAAGAAAGAGAGAAGGGGGGAGGGAAAGAAGGAAGGAAGGAAAGAAAGAAGGAAGGAAGGAAGGAAGGAAGGAAGGAAGGAAGAAAGAAAGAAAGAAAGAAAGAAAGAAAGAAAGAAAGAAGACAGACTAAGTGGGTTCCATCTTTCAGCCAAGGGGCTAAATGAAAACAAGCCTAGGTCTATGTGACACTCTCAAAGGCTGAGACCCTCAGTTTGGTATTATAAAAAGGCATGACCTTGGAATCCTACCAGACCTCCAGTCACAGAGAATAGGAGAGCTCGTTTACACACACAGTGCCAGTCACTGGGCTTTATGCATGATGCCCAGCCATCCAGGACAGCAGGTGGCGATTTCATCTCTACTTCAGTGATAGAGAAACTGAAGCACACTGAGCCTTACCCAGATCACCTAGGTGACAAACCTCCGAGCACACTGGGGAGGGATTATCTAGGTTAGGTTGAGCAAGAAGACCCACCCTGAATGGAAGTGGGACCACTGCACAGATGGGCACAGGACAATATAAAAAGCAGAAAGAATTGAACATCAGCAAATATCTGTCTTTGTTGTCTAGCTGCAGATGCAATGTGACCAGCTACCTCCAGCTCCTGCCTCCATGTATGCCCTGCTGTGATGGGCTATGCTTTCAAACGGAAATGAAACTTTCCTTCCTTGAGTCGCTTTTGTTAGGTATTTTCTTCCTTTTTTTGAGTATTTTATTCCAGTGATGAAACAAGTAACTAATACAAGTAATAATAAGCTTGAAGATCCCCCCCTTGGATTCAAACCCAAAGCATGCAATAAAGTCTCTACAGCCCCAACAACTGTTATGTAGAAATGCAAATAAAGATCAAATTATCCTCCACAGAGTCTAGCTACTTAGCCACTAAATAAGGATATTACTAACTTATATGAGTCTAAGGATGAATATTAGAAACATATCTAGTAAGGAATGGGAGCTTTCTAGTTCAAGTCTGTAGCCCATTTCCCTGCGTCGTGGGCTCCTCCCCTGGGGAAAGCATTTGATTCCCGTGGTAAATGTTTGTGTAGTATTGTTCAGAATGCAACTCAGGCTGCTCCTTCTCAATAGAAAAATAATATGGATGGGCATTTTTGCAGTGTTAGGTCTGGAATTGTAAATCTTCTGTAGGAAGAAAGATAATAAAAACAAAAGGGCCTACTTCAGACACAAATGAATAAAAGAATAGATCGTGCCCCTCTGTTGATTAAACGCCAGTGGTAGTAGCAGCGATGGAGCTGGCATTCGGAATCTATGGGGGAAAGTGTGTTTCAGTAAATAAATGGCTTTGGGGAACCCAGAGAGACATTGCAGGAAAAAGTCAAATTGCACCAACACCTCAAATAATACACCAGGATAAATTCCAAGTGCATCAAAGATTTAGGCACCCTGTGAAAGCAGTTTAGAAGGACAGTAGCCTTGTCCTCCTCCTCTGCATCCTGACCTGCCCACCTTTCCCTCCACTGGGTTATTTAAACACAAAAGAAAGCCTGCCACAGCATCATGACCCAGACTGCTTTTCTCATGTGGGTTGATGGGTTTAAAATGAGCTTATTTGTCAAATTTTCAAAACAGTATTTGCTAGTTTGAAGTCGAACGCCTATGTTGACTATACTCAAGTCTTTAGCAAAGGAAAGAAAGGGGGGATGTGATTTTAATGGCTAGTATTCTCAGCTTGACAGAATCTCCTAAGAGACGAGCCTCTGAACACGCCTGTGCGAGATTACCCAGATAAGGCAAATCAAGGTAAGAAGGCCCGTCTCAGCTGTGGGTGGCACCATTCCCTGGACTGAAGCCCTGAACTGAATAAGGGAAAAGAAAACTGAGCATCAGCATTCATCCCTCTCTGGAACTTGACTGCAGAGGCCTTGTGACCAGCTGCCTCAAGTTCCTGCTGCCATGACCTCGTCCAGTGAAGAAGAAATGCGATCCTTGTTTAAGTGGGGACTAATACAACAGCTCTCTCCTGCTGCATCTAGTTTTCCTTTATTCTTCTTTAAGGCTGAAGCAATTTCATTGTGTAGCTTGTATTTGTCTTTCTGTTTTGTTTTGTGTGATTTATTTTGTTTCTCTTTATCTTTCTGCTCCCATCCTGACACCCCTCTGGATGTAGTGTGAGCCCCAAGTGACACAGTGCACATAGGCACATGGGGAAGTCTGACGGCCTCAAGAGTTGTTTCTCCCCTTCTGTGCGTGTCTTGGGTATCAAACTCAAGGTCTCAACCTCTGCTGAGCCACTTCTCCAGCCCCGCCGTATTTTCTTTATCCATTCCTCTGCTACTGGACATCTCAATGTACTGCACACCTGTTGTCTCGGTCAATGTTCTGTTGCCGTGAAGAGACACCATGACCAAGGCAATTTTTTTTTTATTAATTAGACTCATACATTAATTACATAAAAATAGTTCTCGAATAGCAGAGTAAGCCATCATATTGTCATTAGCAGCAGCGTAGGACTGGAGGGTACAAGGGCTTGGGCAGTTATGAAGGTAGAGGTGAGTTTATTTTTCTTTACTTGATGAAAATGTCATCTGAGAATCCTGACTTTAACACAGAGCTCCCCTCCCCCAGCCCTAGCGTGGGCGTGTGGCGAGGGACCACAAAGGATAATCTGCATAGGAATTGGGGTTAATAGGGGGCCATGGAGGACACACATGGAAAATGCCACAAGATGCATCTGTCCCCTCTGGCAGATGAACAATCTGTCCTCAGTTAAAAACAACCCAGAAAGCAAGACAACCAGCAGGTAAGAAAAGATTGTGGAAAAGGAGTCCCCATATACACATATAACACAGTGGTGTGAAATGGGAAACTATTTGCATGTGAGTTGCTTAACACTGGCTAGCTCTGTATGAAAAGCAGGGTGCCATGGGTAGGAGTTAGCTGCTCACCAATGAGTGTTATCGCCATTGCTTTTTCCCTTCGTTAAAAATCTTTCAGGATAGAAATGATCCGTAAACCGATAAAGGGTTTAACACATAGGGAGAGTTGACAGCCAACATGATGGAAACCTCTCCTCCCTTTCTCTGAAAAGAGATTTGCAGCCTTCCTAGTAGGGAGCCAGGCTGCAGTGCCTGGTTGTCCCTCAGTCCACAGCAGGTCCTGCAGAGAGCAGGGCTGCCTTCCAGGACAGCAGCAAAAAATACCCAGTGCTTCCGCCAGCTTCACCCAGGACAGGGGCTCTGGCACCATGCAGAAACAGCCAGATGACTTAGTCTCTAGGTCTTACAGGGTCTACATCACAAACTTCCTGTAAAAGGGAGCCTGGGCTCTGGTCCCATTGCCTTTAAGAGTCTCACAGGAAGCAGGGGGAGGAGGGACCCCAGGAGGAACAGCTCTTGAGATGACAAGCCCTTCCCAGACCAGAGTCATTCTGGCATGTGAAGAGAGTCTCTGCTCAGACAGCGCACCTCCTTCCCATAATAGAGCCAGTGCTGGACCAAGGAGGCCAGGAACCCAGTGGTGATCAGAGCTGTGGCAAGGGGAATCTCTGCTGGGAAATACAAGTGCCCCAGAAATGAGAAAGGGTCACAGGGGTCCAAATCACTCTAATCTCCCACTAGGCAACAGGGACAGCCACACAAAAGCACACCAACACACTTTAAGCTTTGCTCCAACTAAATCATTTTCTTTTCCTTGAAGAAATGACTGAAAATCACAATTCTAGAAAAGCAAGGCTGAAAACCGACCCTTAAGGAGACAAGGTCACAATGCCCACGGATGGGTCTAGCTATGGAGATGTGAAATCCATGCATACAAGTTTCATAACTGAGAGAGGAAAAAGCCAAAGAAAAAATCCAAATAAACGCTGTGTATACATGATGTCCCTTTTGCATTGCACTTCAGAAGAGGGGCCCTTCTGTAGACCAGACCCCCCTAGTAAACCAAGGGCAAAACCCTGCAGACGACCTTGGCACTGAATGTCAGGGCTTAGCAGTCTCCAGTTGCAGGCAAAAGTCGAACTAGGCAATTCTTATAAACTAAAGCATTCTTTTGAGGGCTGGTTTACAGTCTCAGAGGTTTAGTCCATTATCGTCATCACGGCAAGGAGCGTGGTGACATGCAGGCAGACATGGGGCTGGAAAAGCTGAGAGTTCTACATTCAGATCTGCAGGCAGAGAGGGAGAGACCCTGGACCTCTCACAGGCTTTTGAGACAGACTTCAAATCCCACCCTAAATAGAATACTTCCTCCAACAAGGTCACACCTACTCCAACGAGGCCACACCTCCTACTCTTGTAATTCTTTCAAACAGTTCCACTCCCTCTTGACCAAGCATTCACATATATAAGCCTCTGGGGGGCATTCTTCTTCAAATACCCACACCTGTGTAAGAATTGAATAGATAAAATATAAGCTTTAATATTTACAAATAAATATGTAAAACACTTACACACATTAAAAATGAAATAGACTGTTTTATGCAATAGATACTGTGGGTTTTACTTTACTCTTACATTGACTGCTGCTTTTAATAAAACACAAACGTAGGTAAAAACTTGCAAAACTACCTGTCCTATAGTTCAACGTATACAACAATATAATCAAGAAAAAAAAGGTGAGTGTTATTAATTGCAGAAAATTGAGATTCGGAGAACTCATTCACTGTCCAGTTTGCATGATGGTTTTGAGGCTGTGGACCATCAATTAGTCTAATAAAGCAGCCATAAGCATCATGTATGAAAGGACAACATTCTTTTCCTGGCTAGGCAAAAATCAGTTCTCTATATTGAGTGGGCTATTTTTACATGCAGGAATAAGTAGTCAGCTAGGAATCAATACATCATGCCTGCCTATCTGACATTTTGCAGGAAGGCAGGCCTCTTCGGTGCACAGGTCTTGTGACTATTGGCCATATGTGGTTTATAAGGAACATCCTGTTAAAGGCAGTTAACTGGCAGAGAGAACGTAAGGGTTGTGACTTTCACAGAAAACTTTCATTTCCCTACTTTTTATATAATCATGAGAGATAAGATTTTTCACCCCATTTTAATTTACTTTATTCTATTTTAAGTCTCTCCATGTAGTCCTGGATGACCTAGGACTCAGTACTTAACCCTGACTGGTCTGGAACTGGTTGGTATGGACTCACGATGTAGAGCAGTCTGGCCTAGAACTCACATAGATTTACCTCTTCAGAGCTGGGGTTAAAGGTGTGAAATGCCATGTCCAACCGTGTCATACACATTTTAAGTGTGATACCATGCCAAAAACTTAAAGAACTTGGCCAGAGAACGGTTAGGACAAGGCCAGGGCTGAAGGCAGAAAATGTCTCTGTGTCCTGCACACAGCTCTCTATATCTGCAGTGGCTCAGGACTCTGAGGGAAGAGCTAATCAGAGACTCTCTCAAAACTAGCCCTTAACTGATCACTGTGAGGCCACAGGACAGAGGTGTTTGTTGACTGAGTTTTCTGTCTGCCCGGTTCCCACAGTCATTAAGTCCCACAGTCGTTAAGAAACCACACAGAGTTCTACATTAACTATAAACTAATTGGCCTAGTATCTCAGGCTTCTTATTAACTCTTGTAACTTATATTAGCTCATTATTCTTGTCTATGTTAGCCACATGGGCTCAGTACCTTTTTCAACAAGGCAGTCACATCTTGCTTCTTCTGTGGATGGGTCACGACTGCAGAGGAATGGGCTTCCTCCTTCCCAGAATTCTCCTGTTCTCATTAAACCACCTCTACTTCCTGTCTGGTTATCCTGCCTATACTTCTTGCCTGGCTAATGGCCAATCAGCGTTTATTTAAAATATAATCGACAGAATATAGACATTTGTTCCACACCACTGGGTGACCCTAACTGGGGAGTCACAAAGAAACAACTGTTTATCCTAATTCCAAAAATCTACACATCCAGGTCCAGCTCTGTGACACACTGAGTTTACTGGGGTTGGTTACACAGCAAAGGAGAGGGCTTCCTTACAGGACTGTGCTGTCTGAAGCAACCGTGCCCTCCACAGCTCTGTGCCTATAGACATTGCACCACGGAGTTCCCACTCCCACCAACATAGCACAGCACATATCACACACTCACCCGCGTGCACGCATATGCTTGGTAAGTCCACATGCCTGGAATCTCAGGAGAGGATCTGGCAACCTTCTACCACCTCCTTCTAACAAGGAACTTTAATAGGAATAGGCCCAATCTTGCAACCCTTTTATTAAAGATCTACTGATATGTTTTATGCATCTGTGTGTGTGCTTGAGTGTATGTATATGAACCACCTGTATGCAGAACCCACAGAAGTCAGAAGAGGGTGCTGGAGTCCATGGATCTGAGGTTGCAGACCTCTCTGAGCACCACACATGGGTGCTGGGACCTAAATCCAGGTTCTCAGCACGAGTAACAAGAGCTCCTAGATGCTCAGCCTTCTCTCCAGCATCAAAAGCTCACGACCTTATGAGCGCCACCTGTGAGTAATCACAACTGTTTTGACTTCAAGAGGGCAATGTCTCATTACACCCATTCTATCGTTATTATTTTTAATGACTTTGTAGTCATATAAACACAGTGGTCCCTCTGGGAACTCTGACAGTTCTCACATCCTACCTCTGCTGTATTTGAATACCAACAATATCATCATTAACATATTTTGAAAATAAAATGTTTTCTTTGAATACGAACAGAGATCCAGTGTATCAGTTAGCAAAATTAGCGCCACGGGCCTTAGTTCTACTTGGTCAGTCTTGGCATGAACTTGGGAGAAGGAATAAAGGACCCTAATCATGCCTGGAAAAGAATAACCCCAGGATGGGACCAATTTCATGATCTTGTTCCTTACAAGTCTCCCAGCTGCTTGCCCTGTTGAGTCTCTGTGGGACTTTCTCTTTTTTACCTTTGATGTGGACCATTTCATTCCGTGCTCCATTTTCCAACCCAGTGTATTTTATAATGATATCCATCATATCTGTTTGTCAGTTTATGGCAGCTTAAAAAATTGCCTCAAGGCCAGTAATGAGAAGAAATCTTTCCCACTTCCTGTAGATTGTTTTATGTGCTTCACAGTGTTCTGCTCCAAATAATAAAAAATAACATTGCTTTCCAAACTGTCCTTTATCTTGCCTTTTTCTATTCCTTTTAATCCTTTATGGCTTATTTCCTCTTGCTTTTACTGTGTTTATGCTACTGTGTTTTTGTTCATAATTAATAAGATATAAAAGTCAAGAACATATTCTCAAGATAGAAAGTTTTGCAGAGGCTTTATTTCAACTTGCCTTTGATCCAATATAAAAGAAGCTATCTGGAGTTCTTAATAAAATATGTGTGTATGCAAGTATACTGTACATGTGTCCTATCTATCCAGCCCTGGTGAGAGGCCATAATTCAAGAACTGTGCTTTGAAATAGAGATGACAATCCATATCAGGGAAGAAGGCAATCATTTATTTGAGTTTTCCTGCCAGGCTTGGTGGCACACATCCCTTAATCCCCAACATTTAGGAGACAGAGGCTGGTATGCTACTGTGAGTTCAAGAACACCCTAATCTACCTATTGAGTTCCAGAACAACCAGTGCTATGTGGTGAAACCCCATGTCAAAATAATAATAATAATAATAATAATAATAATAATAATAATAAATTCATGCGGAATTGGGAATCAAGCCCAGTGACTTGTATTTGCTAGTTAGGTTCTCTGCCATTGACCACTGAGCTACATACCAGCCTTCATAAGTTAATTTTAACACTTAACATCTATTAAATTTAACACTTAATAAATATGTAGGTTCCTGGGTATGAACAATACTACCACCTGGGAAACACCATTAAAACTTGGGACGGTCTCTTATTTCTGGTGTTATTAGAAATAGCTCGATGATAAGGGAAGTTAGAGTTTCTAGTAATGACTTGTCTTTTACCGTTTATGAAAGAGCTTACATCCGTGCCTGCCCACACAGCTTCAGGTTGTGCCACTCCTGGCTTGTATTTCTGTTTTCAGCAGCTGGATTTCCTCAAAGCCATTCATTTCATTGTCACCCCATCACGCTAATGCTTTAACCTGTGCCTTTAAGTCAACAGGCAGATGATGTTACCAGAGCACAATTTTCTGAAAAATATTCACAGAGCTTGCAATTGCCCGTATGCTTCTCAGCCATACATTCTTGATTGCCCCATATTAAACATGAAAAATTAGTCTTTCCTAAGTGAAAACAGTAAGTCAAATTTATCTTTACTTGCTTTTCACTTCAGTTCGTGTTGGTTTATGGGAATGAGTGAACCAATCGATCAATCAGTGAAGAATTATTAGACAGATTAGTAGGAGGGTGCGTATTTGGACAGATGGATGGTTAGATAGATAAATGGATGGAAAAACTTGGTATGTTTTCCCGGGAAGGGTCCAGCTTTCAAACGATAGCAGAAAATCCCCTGGTACATGGGAACCCCTGCCCGGTTTTAGACACATCTTTCTGTTCAAGTGGAGCAGTTGCGATCTTTTTGACCCGTGTACAACACCAGCTCATGATAAACTTTCTTTCCTCAAGGCCAAAACTGATTTGCATGCATTTTCCCAGGATCAAGGAAGAACCCTTACAGACTTACATGTCTTTGATCTGCAAATGCTCATTAGAGCCTGCACTCCAAACCCAGACGAAAGATGCTGAGAAGCTGATACGGAAAAAGTTGCATTGTAGGCGGACATTCCCTAAGAAAAAGAGAAATTTTATATAACTAAAACTTTTCAGTTGTAGACCCATAAACATTCCATCTCTGATGATCTAGTCAGATACAAAATGCCAAAAAGACCAAGGCAGAAAAATATCAACACAATCCCAGATGACTACGGAGCTGTTTTTCCTGAGATAAAATAGTGCACTGTGTAATCCGGATAAACTAATGTAGTGGCCTTTCAATTGTGTTTTAATAAATAAAACTGGCCTGAAGATCAGAGAGTAAAACAGTCCCACTAGTCAGTCAGCCATACAGACCAGGCACACATTTAATCCCAATAGCCACACAAATTGCCATAGAAGCCGGGGGTAGGGGGTCATGCCTTTAATCCCAGTGGTACATGTCTCTAATCCCAGCCCTAGATGGGAGTATAAAACAGGAGGAGATAGCTCTTAGGCTCAGTCTCATTTTGAGATTCCAGGAGGCAGGATTGATTGTATTCTCAAACTAAGGTCAAGGTAAGAGCCAGTGGCTGGCTGCTTTGCTTTTTGGACCTTCAGGTTAAACCTTAATTTCTCTCCCTGAAGTTTTATTAACCGTGTATCAAACTACCATCTAAGAAGCCACCTCTGTCACAAAGAATTATCCCACAGAAAGAGACAGACAGTGGAACCTGAACTCTCTTACACAAAAGTATATCAACATAATTTCTGACATTAATCGGGAGGAAAAAGGAGACAGAGAAAGGGAAAGAGAAGGGAAAAGGAGGAGGTGAAGGAAAAGGAAGAGGAAGAAAGACTCCAAGAAGAAAAAAATAAAACAAGCACAGAGAGATAAAAAAGGAGTGGCAGGTGGAGACAGGATAGCCCTGTTTTATTTCAGGCTGATACAAGAGAATAATGTATTGGGGTTTTTCAAACAAACACTACTGCCCTGTGGTTCCAGAGGCTAGGAAGTCCAAGGCAGGTCAAGGTGCTGGCAGGTCCCACGTCTGTTAAGAACTTAATTCCCAGTTCACACAATATTCTGTCTCACACAGAGGAAAGCTAGCCAGCTAGCTGGCTTCCTCTGATAAGGGCATTAACTATATTCACAAGTGTTCCACACTCACAACCAAATGGCCTCATATCTAAACACCACTGCACAGGGATTAAGCTTTCAATAGATGGATCTGGAACACCAACACTCAGGCCATTGCTTACCAGTGTACCATACGCGTGCGTGCATGTGCGTGTGTGTGTGTGCGCGTGCGTGTGTGTGTGTGTGTGTGTGTGTGTGTGTGTGTGTGTGTGTGCCCTTCTACACATGGGGTTTTCTTTGTCACCAAACATTTTGGAAAACTAAGATGGCTACTAACTAACTCATATGCTAGTATTTTTTCCCTATCCTTTCTCAATTCCCTTCCATTTTTATTAACTGTTTACACACAAAAGCATTATCCACATATTGTCTTATTCACTGAAAACATCTTGCTTATCTGAAAAGGAAGCTCAGTGTGTGTAAGGCCATAAATCTTCTTATTAAAAGTAACTCTAGCAAGGAGACTTCCTCAGCTATATTTGAGACTCCCTAACTGCACCCATCCGTCACTGCCACCAAAAGACACTGATAAAAATCCAGGATCAGAGTCCTGCACTTCTTACAGCAAGGAGACACTACAAACCCATCTCTGGCCACAGTGAGGAAGTCCTGAGCAATTGGGGTCTTTAGAAGACTGAATATTTGTCCAATAATTTGTCATGTTTGGGGCTGTTATTTAGTCTTCACTGAAGGTTTTTGCAGTGGTGGCCTGAGCAGTCACATTTGTGTGGGACATGAGGACACTTGCAAGTCAGAGTACTTGTAGGAGCAAGAAATGGCTCTTTCTGCCCTCTTGTTCTGCCCTGCCCTGCAGTCAAATTACCCCAGCCCTCATCTTTGTGGCAAGCACTCCTGAAGAATCATTTCTAACTAGGCCACAGAGGACAACAGTAGATACTGCTTACAGAAATAGCCCCGTAGTCTAGATGTTGGTAATACAGGATTACAAAGTGGCATTAACTCAAATTATTTTTCTGAGCTTTTCTTTTCATGTCCCCAACTTCTTCTTTAAATTAAAACTCCCTCTCTGTCTTTCTGTCTCTCTGTCTCCCTCCACCATTGTAAGTGTGTGTGTGTGTGTGTGTGTGTGAGAGAGAGAGAGAGAGAGAGGGTGTGTGTGTGTGTGTGTGTGAGAGAGAGAGAGAGAGAGAGAGAGAGAGAGAGAGAGAGAGAGAGTTTATGTGTGTGTGTGCGTGCGTGTGCATGGGCATGCATACTACAGTCAATGTGTGGCAGTCAGAGGACAACTTCAGGTGCCCACTTTGTTTCAAATTGGGTCTCATAGTGGATATGACAGCCTATCTGGCCCGTGGATTTTTCTGGAATCTATCATGTTGCATCCCATCTCACAGAAAGAACGCGGGGCTCCCAGATGTGTACAAGAGGCTTCACATAGATTCTGGGGTCCTGATCTCAGGTCTAAGCATTTTAATCAGGGAGCCATCTCCCCAGGCACTTTTCTGAGCTATCAAATACTTTAGTGTTATCTTGCTCCAAGTGTGAGAGTTGTGAACTTTCCTCACACTTATTTCAACAAGTGAGCCTTTATGAAATTAGCATGTTCATAGGAAGCCAGTTGTAAAAGCTCAGTTTAAGATGTTAACCTGCTAAAAGGCATCTATTTTTCAGATTGTCTCTAGATGAAAGCAACAAAGTTCCTTTGGAATAATAGTGCCCACAAGCACAGGAGCTATCATTGAGAATCAGCTATCTCCAGATGCTGTTTGCTCTTGACTGGATATTTTAGCTAGGCCTGTTAAATTCACTGCCACACTAGCCCCCAAGTGTGGGCTATGACAGATTGCATAGTAGGGTCTTTGAAAGTTAATTCCATTTCGATGATATCATAAGGGTGGGGTTCTCATGAAGACATAGTCTCAGCATTCCAGCTTCTAGAGCTTCAAGAAACAAATATGTGTTATTTAAACCACCTGCTAATTTGCTATGCTGTCCCTGAATAATTAAGATACTATTCCAATAATTTAAATCTTATAAGGGAATAGGTAAGGTGGGGAAGAGAGAAGAGTGTAAGAGATTTATGAAAAGTCACAGGACTGTTAGGGGACTATACCTAATGATCAGAGACGGGCCGTCGGAACCACTCCACAGCCATGACAAAGACTGGAAAGGAGTATGGGGGCCTCTGAATGACTTTTGCTGACACTGGGTTGGGGATGAGTGTGTAGCTTTATTGGAGAATGCCCTAGGAATGACACAGTGAGAGGCCCTGAGAAGTAGGGTTGAGTTGAGCACATGGAAAAGATGAATAGCTGTGCAATTCCAGCACAGAAGCCCTAAATTCAAGGAATGGAGCTAGGATTTATATCTGCCCTCCTCTATGGGTCACATGGAAAGTGGGTTGTGTGCTATCCTAAGGATAAGGTATCACATTGACTGTGGCTACATCCTTTGGCTAAGAACAAGGCTTGACATAGGACACAACTGGACAACTTCAGTGACCAACATGTCTAATAACTACAAGTAATTGTCAAAGGTGGCAAGTATGAAGATAAAATCTGTTACATAAGAATCCCGAGGTGTTAGTTCCCTTAACTGCTTAATTCCTCTTTTCAATAAAACTGAATCTTTGGCTTTGACACAGAAAAAGATTTCAGAGTGATCCAGTATAAAAGTTGGGGTTCATTAAAAGACCTTCATATAGGTTTTAAGCACAAAGGTTAAGAGAATGAGGGAACTTGGGAAGAAAGAAAAAGATATCCAGACTATGAATGTGGGCTTGTCTGCACATCACTTTTCCTCATCATTGATCAATTTGCCAAGCTTTGAAGTTTTTATCTTCAAGAATTTCTAGAAAACCTAAATGAGGTCACAAGGTGGTTCCAGAGGGGATCCTGACAAGATTATAGTTGTTAAGCTAAAACTAGAGCAAAGGGTCTCAAGAAGACCATCTTGGATCCGAGCAGTCGGAAGCAGAGTGTAGGCTTGGTCATAGTGAGTGGGATAGAGAGAACTCAGCTCCATGAGACCTTCAGTGGTCACAACTAACTCATGAATTCTCTGGCCAGAAATGCAGGAGGCCCTGACCTGATAGGGAAGGAATTGTCATAAATGACTCTCAGAATCTTAAGTTTCTACAGCTGGGTGGAACAATGGAAGCCTTGCGATGGACTGAGCATTGGGAAGATGAGCTTCACCTGGAGAACATGAAGACTTCCTGTAAGCCAGTTGGCTTATGTTTCTGACAAGATGAGTTTGAAGTTGGATTTGTAGAGAAAATGTACACATAAAAGTCTAAGTTTTTGCAGATCTGGGTCTCAACAAGTTTCTAATGGAAACTTTGTACCTGAGAGAGACTACTGCGGAAAGCTATACAGAGTTTAGAAGAAAAGGGGCTGGTGAGAACGGGGAGGAATTGGTGAGAGAAAGACTGACCCAAGGCTTTCCCAGAGGCTCTGATGAAAGGACAAAGGGAATGCCAGTTCTGTGTCTTTGCTCAGGAGCAAACTTGGCAAGGCCAGTCAGTCTGGGGCTGGGACCAGTGCCTTGAATGCATTAAGATTTTGATTCATAAAGAACTTAGTTTTCCCCCATGAGGTGACAGGAGTTATCAGTCCCAATGCCACTGTGTGCTTAGAAGGTGATGCTCTCGAGATACCCTGTTTTCCCTTTGAGTGACATCCTCCTACTGACTTGTCCCATTGTGTGATAGCTCCTGCTGACTCTGTCTAATTTCTCCCCTGCAAACAATATATAAGATGCTGGGCTTCTTAATAAGCTCACTTGGCATAAAACATAGCTTATACAAGACCTCCTGGGACCACCTGTTCTATCTTCTTTCATCTCTGAGGCACCGGACCTTTCACTCAGGAATTATCGCTTGTCCAGGTAAAGGAATATTTAGAGGAATCTTCAAGAACGTGGCATGTACAGGAGACAGGGAGAGGACAAGAGGCCACCAAGGGGAAATCCAACCATGGTACTACTAAGAAGACAAGTAAACCAGAGCAGGACATGCAGCCTTGCAGCCTCAGAAAGAGCTTCTGTGGAGCAATGGGCCCAGCAGTTACATAGGACTGGCCTGGGTAGGGAGTGGAGGTAAAATAACGAAAGTGCTGGCAACAGACTTCCCTTGTGGAGCAGAGACTATGTTAACAGAGGACAACGGACTGACGAGGGAGAGGAGCTGAGGAGGAATAGTTCTGTGTTTGTTTCTGTGTCCCCCGAACAAGCTGGATGCATGCAGATTCCAGGGTGAAGGATCCTACTGGGTGGCAAATGACAACTGCCCAAGCTAAGACCTTGTTAACGATGAGACACAACATCTCTGCAAATGGATTCAATGGGGCCCTGGAACAGCTAGATGGGATTGGTGCCAGATGGGTAAGTGAGTGACACCTTGAGCCGAACTGGAATGAAAGAAGATAGGAGACAAGCAAATTAAAATAAGTTTCAATACTCAGGGCTCAAACCATGTGAGCTACTGTCTGATTTTCTTTGTGAAGGGAAGCAGAGGGCAGGTTGATATCATGAATACTTATTTAACTAGATTGGACTCGATTGGACCTGATTACATTGGACTGCAAGAGGGAAATTGACCCAAACAAAATGAAAGGAATAAATGAGCCACTAAAAGTGGAGAAGAACCCAAAGAGAAAAAAAAAATGAATTGGACCCAGAAAGTTACAAGAAGAGAATAATCAAATCTGAATTGTTTTCCCCCTATCTGCTCAGAGTTTCTTGGCATTGCTTTTAACACACCAGAGAGGTCTGCTGGCTGGTGGCTCAGACCAACAAGACCAAAGTCTTAGATCAGCTTCTCCAGCTGTTGCAACTTTTACTAAAAAACAAAATCAGCATTTCTTCAGGTAGCCAGTTTTGAGAGACATCCGATGAATCGTTCTCTGGGGCCTGTTTAAGAATTTGGAGAAAATATAAGGCAATTCAAAAAGCAATAAGCTATTTTTCTCAGCAGCCTGGCCATCTCAAGAAGCAGCCTGCTCGGGTTTTCACCTGTCTCCTGCATCTTTGATTTTCCTCAGGAAGAAATCACATCACAGCACTTCCCTCCAAATAGATATGTTTCTAGCAGTGCTTGCTCTGAGGGAAGAGGCGGGCGAGGAAGATGTGTTTTCTTTGTCTGTTTTCTCACAGGTGATTAATTCGCCTGAGCAAAGTAGCCTGGATTTATCCGAGAGTGTCACACTTAAAGATATGCAATGGACTGAAGGTCTTAGGGAGAAATACAGTCAATAAAATGTACCCCAATACTTAAAACTCAGGCATAATTAAGAGGAATTAAAATTGAATTTCATGTTTAATTTAATATTCTATTGTATGGCCATTATTCACTGGATTTCCAAGCAATAATATGCTCCCTTTCCAATTAAATACTGATTTGTAATTTTATATTGCTATATGGAGTGAATTCAGAGAAGTTAAAAATTATTATCATTTATTTCATATCTCTGTGCAACTTAAAATATACTTAAGTTACTTGGGAATTGTATTTTTTCTTTTTAAAATTTATTTTAAAAATATGTATATGTGTGTCCATATGTTTGTTATGTGTACCTCATGTGTACATGATACCACAAAGATCAGAAGGATGTATCAGATCCCCTGGGGCTGGAGTATCAGTCAATTGCAAGCCCATCAATGTGGATACTGGGAACCTAACCCTGGTCCTGTGCAAAAGCAGCAAATGCTCTTTACTGCTGAGTCACCTCTCCAGATCTAGAACTTCTATTTTTCTATTAAAAATGAGATACAAACATAACTTTAAGTAAAATGTCCAAAGTACATATATTAACCATTATAGTATAAACATAATAGGTAACAGAAAAAATAGAGATTATAACATTTTTAAGGCAGGATAAAAGTGGTGCGTTGAACACATAAAAGGACTTTAATCCCTTTCCCAATTCTGTTTTAAAGGGGTAATTTCAGACACTGAGACAGGAAGATGAAGGAAATGGGAACAAGCTAGAAGCATTCAGACTTTCATGGACTTGACTAGCTTGAAAAAGCTGAGTTTATTGTTGTCTACAGAATAATAGCAAACTGTACAGTTCAAATGGCTAAAACGTACTTGAAAGGTTTTCTGCATGAAGAAATGCTAACCTTTTGAAAGCTAGGTATGTTTAAACAGTCATGAACACTGCATAGTCTGAGCACGTGTTAAAATACATCTTGACCTGCACAATTAGAAATGAGTTTGATATCAGTTTTAAGATGCACTTTCCCCCCAATGTGTCAGCCTCCTCCTCTATTTTTGATCACTTTGTAGAATATCCGTGGCTCTCTTAGGTGACACTCCCTTTCCTCTTTAACATTGACTATCTGACCTATGACCTTCTGAGCCTCCAAGTTGAAGGGAACCAGCATCCATTGTTTTGTGGTGTTCAAGCTGCTGGAGACCTGACAATTTTTTTCTAAGAAGGATATTGTAGACAGCATGATGGTAGTTGAGCAACATGCAAAACCCTACAAGGTTGATTAAGTTGGCCTGGATCTTTTAAAAGGATAGACTTCAGATTAAACATGTTAGGGAAAACTGGAAGGCAAATGGGAAAAATAATTATAACATGCTTAGTATTCATGAAGATAAAAGAAGGAATGGTTTAAATGTATTGGCTTAATTTATTTTAAGAAAGTGAATAATATTCTCAGCTCTGGAGAAAACAGAGAGGGGTGGGATTTGCACCCAGGATCCTCTGGTGGCTGAGATATGAAACTGTTCTGGCAGAGCAAAGAACTGATCAGGACCCAGCACATACTCACAGAAAGACAGGCAGACAGGACTGATGAGCGGTTTAAAGAAGAAGCTTTAAAATCAATCAGTTAACTTATGCCAACCAAGGAAAACAACAGAGCTGGGGCAGGGAATGGTAATGAAAGATGCAACATTTGCATACAAAGACACTCCTAACAGCTATGAAAAACTCAATCAAAAAATAGATTAGAAAACTGAAGGAATCTTCCAGAAGTCAGGACATTTCAATGGGAAAAATATTAAAGCAAAATAAACTTAATAATAAATTGTGTCCGAGATGACTTAATTGCTAATGTGTGGGTGCATGAATAAGTGTCTGGGGCAGATCAGACTGGCAGATTGGAAATGCATAGTATGAGAATATAGACACTAACCAAAATTGCAGGATGTGGAGAGATGACAAAGGAATAGAACCTGTAGACTCCAGGAAAGAAAAGAAATCAACAGAAGCAAATCTGGTGTTAGGTGGGAGAGATGGCTTCACGGTTAAGTATGAAGCCTGCCCTTCCAGAGGACAGAATTCATTTCCCAGGAGGCAGGTAGTTCACAAACACCTGAAACTCCAGGTCCAGGGAATCTGAGCCCTTCTTCTGGCCCTGGTGGGCACCTGCACACATGTACACACAGACACAAATGGACAAATAATTAAAAATTAAAAGCTGGTCATCAGCAAATGTTCAAAAAACTAAATATCTTCAGACTTATTAATAACAACACTAGGTACAAACACACCAAAATAGTATATTCAAAATTATCAGGAAATATAAATTTTAACTTACTTTGCTGGCTAGGTTACAACCAGTCAATTTTAAAGGTGCACTAAAGGAATCTTCAATTTATATTATCTCAAGGATGTTCTTTCCCAGATCCCCTTTTCAGGTGTCTTAAAGTCTACTCTAGAGTTTGAGGGTGGGCAACTTGCCCATTGTCCTACTTTTGGTGCTGGAAGCCCTGAAGACATCCCTCAAGTAGACACATGAGGGGAGTGTCCACTCACCTCTGCATTCACAGGAGTTTAATAGCAAGCTCAGGAGCAGCAAATGGATCCTCCTCTAGCTCCTTCTCACCTCCAACAAAGCCATCTAACAAGGAAAATAAAATGGAAAAGTACTGTAAATATAAAAACTCACAATGGCAATTTCTAGACATGAAAGAAGGAAATTGGATCCATATTAGGAAAAAAATTCAAAGGTAAATATACACCCAGAAATAATGGAGGTGGTAGGATTTGTTGAAGAGTGTGTTCATGGTGTTTCTGCTGTTATAACAAAACACCCGGCAACTGGAGGGAGGAGGGGTTTATCCTGTCATAGTTTAAGGACTCACATCCATCAAGGTGAGATGTAAAGGCAACAGATGCTCAAGGCAGGTGTCTCACTGTGTCTCAAGTCAGGAAGCAGAGAGCCATGAATGTGGTGCTCAGCTAGGTTTCTCTTTTCATCCAATCCAGGACTCTGGGACATGAGAAACTTCCTACCTTCATTTGGAGTGGGTTTTCTTATCTCAATTAAGCCAATCTAGAAAACCCCAGAGGTTTGTTTCCATAGTGATTCCAAATGTCATCAAGTGCATGCTCAAAAGTAACCATAACAATGAGGCCACTGAGGTGCCTGTTAGAGAGTAGTTGATGGGATAAAAAAAATGGACCTGAAAATATGAAAATAATAAAAAGGAGAAATATGCAAATACGAATCCAAGTGGGGCTTTCGAGGTGAAAATAGAATGCCTGAAAGGAATGCTTGCTTCACTCTGTAGACTTTGCAACAAATTAGATGCTTCAGAGGGAGGTCTGTGACCCTGACACCACAGCAGCAGAAATTACCCAAAGCCTTAAAGCCTCTAATATTCCTCCCCGATGCTCTTGGGGGTATAAAGATCATGAACGAGTACAGGTATCCAAGCAGAGAGAGTGCGCAGAGACCACAAAGGGATGCAGGATGGTGATGAGAGGTCTTAGAAGAGAGATGAGCCTAGTCATCCTAACACACCCATCAGCCTCCAGAGGAATTGTAGCCTTGGTTGCCTGGTGACTGCATCTACGTGGAAGAACTTTCTAGTTAGGATCCATTCCATGCAACTGTAAGATAGCACATAATAATTAGCAAACCAAAATACTTTTCAAAAAGTAGAAAAGTGAAGGTTGGGGTGGTGGTGCAGTAGGTAAGAGTGGTTGTTGTTCAAGCACAAGGTCCTGGGTTTGAATCCCCAGCTTCCACGTGAAAGCCACCAGTGGCTGTGTACACCTGTAACACTAGCGTTGTAGCAGCAAAGACATGCAGATGACAGGAGTTTGGTGGCCAGCCTACCTAGGCAAAACAGTGAGCTTCATTCTGTGAGAGGTGCTGCCTCAAAGTAAAAGGCGGAAAGCTAATAGAAGAGACATGCATGTGACCACACAACACATACACACTAGTTACTAATCTATTAAAAGTAGAAAAGCAAAATTGACAGAGATGCTCTAACATTTTTGGAGCCACAGAAAACACTGGTTGATGAATGAGGAGTAGATAGTAGATAAAGGATAAACCCCAACACTCAAGATGTATGGACCAGGTATGTGTCCCTAACAAATACGACTGTGACCAGGAGATGTATGGGTTGCTTACTCCTTAAATAAAGAATGGGAAACTGCCAGGCAGTACTACTGTATTTCAGTTACATTTTGATTTAAATTGGCTTCTGGAGACCTATCCACCATGGTAAGTGCCTGTTTCCATGGAAAGTGTGCTCCACATTAAGGCAATCTATTAATGATTCTTTCCTGAGAAAACTTGCATTTGTAACATCACAAAGCCCACTCATCCATCAACCAGATTGCAAAATTTCACTCCTGCAGATAACCAGTTTTTCATAAATCAGAGTAAAATAAGAGCGGTGGAGATGGCCCATAACTCTTCCACATATCTCTCCCCCTTAGTACCTTCTCATTGCTGATGTCCTAATATATTGCTGCTGTTTTCTCACTCATGGCTTAGCTCCCTCTCCAAGTAGTAGTCAAGGACCAGAACCCACACAGAACTGCTGAACAGCTTAGCATTGTGTCGGCCATCCTCGGGCTTATAGTTTTGTCTCCGTTTAATACCATCAGTTCCTATTATACCAAATATCAAACTGCTCAGCCGCATCTGCCAAGACAAAGACAGCTGCCTTCTGAATGAGCCAATAAGCTTGATTGTGTTTTATATCTTTTAGTTTATTATTTGAGAATCTTTTACTTGTATACAATGCATTTAATCATATCCATTCCCTACTCGTTCTCTCCAATTCATTACAGAATCCTTCTATGTCATCTCCAGCACCCCCCAAAATCTTCATGTCTTCTTCTCATACCCCCCACAGAGTTCAGTTAGTGCTCCCCATATGGGCATGGACATAGGGTCATCCATAGTTATATGAGCAACCTACCAAGGACCACATCCCCTGAGAACTGATCATCCCTCCTCCCACAGCTAACAATTTCCACTCCTCAGCTAGTGGTGGGGCTCTGTGAGTCCCTCTCCAAGTTACATTGGAATGGCAACCAGCCTGCTTTCATGTATGTTGTGTGTAGGCAACTTGACTGTACATTCATAAGTACAATGGCCCTGGTATGTTCAGAAGACAATGTTTGTTCCACTCCTCCCAATCTTTCCACAATCTGGAATTTCCAAGCTCTAAGCCTGCTTCTGCTATGAAGCAGAATACCCACAGTGACATTGAAATTCCACTGCAAAGAGTAAAACAGAGATGCTTCATGGCCCTGGATATCACGGTACATAACAACGTTAGCAAAGGATAAAGTCACATTTGGAAACCCCAAAGATAAGTCAGAGTGCACAAGAGATTTAAAAGAAAAAGATAAATAAGAATTATCACTGTCCGCTAGGGAAGGTTATGAAGTCTCTGGCATTAAAAATAAAAACCATGTAATCTGAGACCTAGATAAGATTACTGAACCAATTACTATGGTCAGAGGAGGAAGAACCTTGGACTATCCAAGGATGTGTGAAATCTACTGAGGCCAACACACTATCAGTGAGGTCACATCTGGACTCAGTACTCTACACCAGAGGTTCTGCAGAGGAGGGAAATAGACTCATGTCTTAGTCCCCACTCATCTGCCCTCATATGTTTGGTTATAGGCTTAGCAAGCTACACTTGTCTGCAATTTTCTCCTTGCTTCATTGACTCTTGATCCTATGCATGTTTTACTTTATCTCCTGGATACTGAGTACTCCCACTCCCCTTTTTTGCTTCATAATAATCACAAATACCGTGTAGGCAGAGGCTGTTCATTCGTTTCCCACTGCCAAGACCCAAAATAATGACTCAGAAAACGATATTATTTGCAATACTGTTTAGGCAATAGCTTAAGGATATGTCTGTCTAGCTTTTATATCCTAAACTAACCCATCTCCATTAATCTGTGCATCACCATGAGGTCATGGCCTATTAGTAGGGGTCTATCCAGCATCTGGTGTCTGTCTCCTGTGGCTACATGGCTTTTCACTGACTCTGCCTTTTTTCTCCCAGCATTCAGTTTAG
Source organism: Alexandromys fortis (assembly GCF_014885135.2). Classification (NCBI taxonomy): domain Eukaryota; kingdom Metazoa; phylum Chordata; class Mammalia; order Rodentia; family Cricetidae; genus Alexandromys; species Alexandromys fortis. The sequence goes on from NW_026067927.1 coordinate 19,776,618, forward strand.
TTTTCCTGCCTAGCCCTATTCTGTCCTGTCATAGGCCAAAGCAACTTCTTTATTTATTAACCAACAAAAGCAACACATAGACAGAAATACTTTCCACATCATCTCCCCTTTTCTGTCTAAAAAAAGGAAGGTTTTAACTTTAACATAGAACTTTACATACAATAAAGCAGTTATTAAGCAAGAATTACAGTTATGACATTTATATCTACTTTATTTTTTATCATACCCAAAAAATCTATAATTATAATTATTTATTCTTTTACTCTATAAAAGACCCCAGAAGGAAATAATATTATCTAAGTAAACAGGAAGTGCATTGTAAGCAAATTTTAAAACTCTAGAGTTGACAGAGACATCTTGCTGCCTGGACAGTTACCCAAAGTTATTTTGCAACATTGGGGCATCCATCTTTAGCCTACAGGCCTATAATATTTGGCAAATTTTTATGAAGTAGGAAATTTTAAAGACAGTTTTGCTTATATTGGCAGTTTGTCAATCACATTTTCTTTGTCCTATAGAATATCTGGCAGACTTTTTATGAAGGAACCCCAAAGGATTATCTCACCTTTAGGCAAGTTTAGTAATCATTTTTTCGTGAGTCCTGTATGTCCAATTTATATAGCATAACATCAATCAGTCTAGGAAATAGCAGTGTTTTGCCCAAATGGCTAACAAAGTTCATAAGAAGCCTCTTTGTTGCCCATCATCCTCTTGAAGTAGATTGGTACTGTCAGGAGCAGATATGTCTCATTGTCATGAAAATTTCTAAGTTTTTAAAACATTTTAAATGCCATATTCTGTAGGACTTTAAAATGTTTTAAGATTATCTATCTAACTGATATATATATATATCTAGCAAACATGACTAGAAGTTTGACAATTATAGATGATTATTTATAAAGCTATATTTTTGATCATACATCACATCTATAAATGAGCTGTACAAACGCAATACCTTTATCAAGAGCAGAAATATACATATAACAAAATTGACCTTAAATTTGTATCAATAAACCAAGATCCATACCAATGCAAAATATTCATATCTATAGCATATCCCCCTTTAAATATAAACAAGCATTTATAAACAATTTTTGGGAATTTGGGCATTGTTCTCTCCAAACTGCTTCCTGCTTTTTGTTGGGTGAAGTAATTTTAGGAGTTTATGGACAACTTTCAGGGGATCTTGGTTCATAAAACCACATTAGCCTGGAAGGAATCCACAGGTTCTCATCCTCTGTGGAAACAAAAGCAGAACCTTTTTTTCAATGAAGCAAAAAGTTAGACCCAAATTTTGAAGTCAAGATTATATATATATCAGCCTGTACAATGAAATGTCTCTCTGTATTTAGTTCATTCCCAGTCAAAAATACAGTACTGCCTACTGACTGAATGAGATACTGTGAAGAAAGTAAGGGAGAATGACCTAGCAAGGACATTAGAGGGTGAAGCTGCCAAGAACTGAAAGGGATCAAGAGTCTGATAGTCACACCTTTTCAAAGAACACCTGATGGTATTTGAAGAAACCTATAGGCTTGCAATCTCTTGACACTTTAAGAGAATTCTATGTATTAAACATCCATATTTAGAATCTAAATTTATATTTTAAAGCTTGAACCTTTCAGTAAGTCAAAAGTTAAAGGCTCTATGAACTTATAAAAATAAGTTTGGCACACACTGGTCTAGTGGCCAATAACTTAGATAAGAATAGAAATTCCTTGTAAATTCTCTTCTGGACTTAAAGCAGTGGCATGCACAATATATGGGCTCTGGGTCTGCAAAAGGCAGATTATGTCTCTTCATTTTCTGAATGCAGTTTTTGGAGTTTATGAAACAACATGAGATGGTCAAATAATCAAACAACATGATTCTTCTGGTCCTTGTTGGGAGCATTTGTGGAGATTTGAAGGTATTGCAAATATATATGTCTAGGGTATTGACAAGAATAACTCAAATGTCAAATTGCATTAAAAATAAAACTAATAATAAAAATCTTATTTGGGGTAGATTTGTCAGCAGAAAGACTATTGGGATTATTCAAAAACAGTTCAGTATAAGAGGCTTTGGCACCTAGAGAGTACAGAAAAAGAATCTCCCAAAACCCTACCACCCCTTTCTCATTCCTTACCAGACTCCTGGCTCTGTATCCAGTCTATATGTGAATTTACTGGGACAGAAATGTCAAATTGATTAGATTTGCCCACAAGTCACTTGTAAAACAAAGGGGACTCTGAGTGCTATCAGGAGGGTGGCTTAGATAATCACAAATTATTCCGGATACACAGGATCAATGTGGCAAACAGTCCGTACCACTACTCCAGCAGATAAGAAAGAGCTAGATTCCATTTGGGGGAAGAAGGGACAGCTCTGGGCTCTCGTTTTGAGCCTCTCTACCTGCAGAGACACCAATATGTGAACTCCAGAACTTAGAGATATGTATTGTTGAATTAACTTGTTGATGATTGAAGAGCCTAGATTAACTATTTGGGAGAAAAGATTATGCGAAGAAAACATTAGCACTACCTTTAATCATTGTAAAATCCAAGCTGAGGATGGGGACTGTTTGCTCTGAGGTGGGGAGTAAGAAAATATAGAATGCACCAAGGGAAGGATTAAAGAAATGGATTCATTTGGACACTTAAAGACTGAAGGAATGTTTGTTAAACAGTAATCTTTTCCTTCAAAAATCAACATAGAGAGCCAAAAGGACAAATATAAAAATATGTATTCACCAAGTAAATCACCATTTAATCTCACCCAGATCGTTCCTGAAACATACCATGTTTTGAATGTATTTTGTAAACTCATTAATTATAAATGTCAAATGCAAATAAAGCAGGACTGGAGCAATTGCCCAGGGGTTAGGAATACTTAATGCTCTTCTGGAGGATAAGACTTCCATTCCCAGTACCCACATTAGTTGGCTCACATACAATGCACTCTTCTGTATTGTATACCCATATACATGCAACATACAGACCAAACACAAATAAAAATAAATTTTAAAGACAAATATTCCATCAAAATACAAAAAAGTGTGCTCAGAAGCTCCCATACAATGACTAAGAGAGTCTGTATAAAAGACAACACAAGAGAAAAGTTATTTTTTACAATCATTTATACCAATGCTCATGCCCCAGAACAGAGCAACAAGAGGTTGGTATGGCATGAGTCACCAATACATCATCCACCACTTCGATGACAAACCCAGACTAAGTACATTAAGCAACGTGAAAGGGCACAAAGAAAGGACCTAACAACAAGTCTCATGTCCCTGCTGGAGCTCACAATCGTCAGAGCTCCCTGAAGACCTGTTTTCCCCCTTTCTAGGCTAAGCATCATCGGCAGGTGGGTTTCATAAGTACAGAGACAGTGCCCGGACTCACAGAAAACACAGCAAATCTGATTCATTATGTCACAGTGGGGCTGTGATATATTCCAAGGGCAGACACTCACTCTAATCATTTGAAACAAAGGGACAGACTCATTCATCCAACTAATCAATATGAATCCCCTGCTCCAAAAAAGAAGCATAAATCAGCAGCTGCTCCATGGTCAGTTTTATTTTTTTTCATCCACCCCTCGAGGAGCTAAGGGAGGAGAAAAAGTGGGACATGTGTCAACGGGAAAGTGACTCAGGCTTTTCTATCGACAGACTTTGCCAGTGGGCCGCAAATTCTCCTTGGCAGCTGAGCTCAGATCAATGGTCCTGAAGGTAAGGCGGTCGTGGGGTGTGTGGGGTTTGCCTGAGCACAACCTGGTGTGCTACAGACGATGTTGGTTTTTGTTAAGGAATGTGGAAGAAAAGAAAAATTGTGACAAATTTGTGCCTGCCTGTCTAGCAACATGCATATTTTCTTAGAGGAATGATCAGGCTTAAACCATGTCCTTGGTGTCAAAAACTAGAAAATATGATATGCTGGATGGATTCTGCGGATGTGTTGATTATAAATGTCAAAACCCAATATTTCATTAAAATATACACGTGTACTTGTACCTTCCCCTCCCCCAACTCCCAGTTCCATCCTCCCCTTCGGTGAACAAGGGAGTCTTATAGAAGAGATATAGAAGAGAAATGTTATTTATACCAACGGTGAGATCCCGGAGCAGAATAATAGGAGGGAAGTGGCACTCAAGTGAGTTACTAATACATCATCCACCACTTTGATGGCAAATTCACACAAAATATATTTTAGATTTTTTTCTTTCTGATGAATACAGATAGATGCCAGGGCTGGGAATATAGCTGCCAGCAAAGTTCTTGACAAGCATGGGGACCTGAGCTGGATCCCAAGCACATACTTAAAAAAAAAAAAACCTGCGTGTGTGGTGGGGGATGTACACTTGCAATGCTAGCGCTGGGGCTGCAGAGGCGGGGAAAGGGCACACTGTCAGTCAGTCTAACCTACCCTACTTGGGGAATTCCAGGCCAGTGAGATGTGCTGTCTCAAAAACAAAAACATGGACCATGCACACACATATACACATCCATGCATGCATGCATGCACACACACACAGGTACACATGCATGCATGCACACATGTGGGCATACACACACTTTCATGTATACTCAAGACACACAAAATCAATGTCTCTCTTCCCTATTATGGCTTTTTCTGGTGCCTCAGAGCAGCACATAACTTTATGCCTGTGAGGTGGCAACACTGTCCTGTTTCCTTGCTTCCCTCTCCACTCTTTCTTCTCTGTGTGCACATACTTATGCATATTTATCAGCAGCTTGTCTATTCTTTATTCCAGGGAATATATGTGAACATGCAGTAATGTCTTCTCCTTGTTCACAAGCTTAGGGGCTGTTATAAATGGCAGCAACAGGTTTCTTTGATTCTTGCAATAGATCCGTATCATCTTGCAAGGGAAAAATTATTGTTCCGGCTGCTTAGGATATGGTAGCCTTTAGCTATGACCTCAGTTGCCTCATCAGTGGTCAGATCTTCTTTAGGGGAACTGAGGAACCTATGTCCAGTAGTTGATAGATATAGTAGTTTAAAGTCTTGACCCTCTAGACCAAACCCATCCCAGTCATGATTGGCCATTCCAGATCCATAGGTTTCCAGTTTTCCACACCGCCTGTCAAACCTACAGTGCATATCCTAATCATTCCTCTCTTTCTATGCATTTTTATTCCAAACACTCCTACTAGACATCCTGCTTACTAAATTCTCATGCAGGTCTTCTTCCTAAAGAACTCAACCAGGGACCACTCCTACACTCATCTCCAAAAAAATCTCTAACTAGAAAATGCTATTGAAATTCAGCAAGTGACTCTTGAGTTGGACAAATCTTACATAGCATTTTCCTGTTTCTATGGCGTTAAAAATCTAACCATGGCTAAACCTATTCATATGAACAAGCCCACAACTTCCTGAAAACATATTCTTTCTTAAAATCTAGTTATCTCTAGCTCCTCATTGTACCCAACATATAGAAATTGGAACTTTGGGGGCTAGGCAGGTGCTCAGTCAGCAAAGTGTCTGATACATAGTCATGAGGACCTCAGTTTGAGTCCCAGAACCCATATGAAAAGCCCATCGTGATGGTACCCATCTATAATACCAGAACTGAGGAAGTGCAGAGACTGGTGGGTTTGTGGGATTCACTGTCCATCAAGCTGAAGCTACTCAACAAATGCAATGCCAAGTGACAAACCAGCTGAGGAATGACCCCAAAGACCGATCTCTGGCTTTCACATGCATATATACACATGCACTTGCACACACATAGATAAGAAACAGGGATTAAGAATTCCTGAATTTGGGAAAGAAGAAAACTGAAGCACAAAGGTCTTTGCAGCCAGTGCTTTGTTCCTTTATGGAACTCCAGTGTTGTGACACTTTGCTAACAGATTCAGAAGCTTCTGAAAGGAAGTAAACTGTTCTTCAGATTGGCCTGCCCTGCCTGAACTGCACAAAAGTATCACATTGTGAACTATGTGGGATCCATGAACCCATTCGACCATATATTAATTCAAATACTTATCAGTAACTTCAGGACTTTTCCTGAGCGTTAGAAGATGACTGTAGCCCAGCTGAGGATGGGGGCAAGTCATCCAAAAGCATAGTCATTAGAGATTAGTGGCAGGAATGGAGAATGCCATGGGGGTAGGGAGGTGACAGGCAGAGATTCTGGAGCTAAGGGTGATATGCACATAGGGTACTGCAAGTTGTGTGTGTGTGGGGGGGGGAATAGGGTAGTAGAGGCCAAGCCCACCCCAGCCTTTCTATCACGAGGTTATTTTCATTAAGTCTGTTTACTATTGGGCTGTGTTAGCTTAATCAGTGAAGCTTATGTATTAGCATGCAGATTCCTGATTATGTTGTTAATATTTGAAGGGGACAGGGAACGCTCATGACCTTAAATTAACATCACTTTGGTGCTAGAATTCTCCACACTAGGAAGAAGGGTATTTGGACAATGATATAAACACACACTTGATACAATGGGTATATTCTTTCAGATTGCACCTCGGGTCAGTAGATCACCCAATCAACTTGTTAAATGTTAAAATAAAAATCAACTTGCTAAAAGTAAAAATAAAAAATAAAATATAAAATAAACTCAAATAGAAAAACATCTAAATTGATTACACAATATAAATGTTTATACCATTTTACTAAGCTTTCATTTATATTATTGTTTATATTATTATATTATGCCTTTATATTATTGTCTTAGTTAGGGTTCCTATTGCTGTGACCATCTCTAGACATATGGAAATGAGGGACAAAGACATTGATCATAGGAAAACCATATGCTAATTACCATATCTGTTCCTTAACTAACATTACAGTTCAGAGGGAAAACTTATCTGTGAATGTTCAAAGTCCTCATTCAATGTCTTGAAAGGTTGTGCTCAAGATTAGAGGAAAATGTACATCAGTGAGGAACTGAGTACTTACTCAGCAAATGGTAATGATTCATTATTGAAGAAGAAATTGCCTTTTATGGTTCAAACTTCTTCGCACATAAACACAATATTGAAAGCCTTTTTCTATTAAGCAGCTAACACACTGCACCACAACCAGCGGCCTGATTCTGTCATGTTCTTAATTCCGTCTCTAGAGTGGTTAGTGAGTTTTTCTTCTGCGAGCTTCTGCTCTGCCAAAGACATTGAAACTAAATGCATTAAAAGCTTATCAACACTGAAAAATCTAAATGAAGCAGTCAAAATTAACGAGTGTCCAAAATCACTTTTAATAGGTAGAAAAACCCAAACAAAATACACAGTGGTGATTTGGGGAAGCAAACCTTCTCTAGGGTACAGCCCAGGGCAACTGCACGAGAGGTTCTGCTCTAGCCTCTGATTAAGATGCTCTTCGCAATCCTAGGAAACTGAGAGGAATTGCATGGTGGAGAAATGACTAAAACCTGGCCACTGCTGGACGGGAGGAAGAGTATTAGGACAGTCTGTGTCCTGTCTGCATATCAACCTTAACCACAGATTTTTCCTGTCACTTTCATACCCCTTGACATTCTCCCTAACCAACCCTAATCTCTTACAATTAGCAGACACCGGGAGGTGAGAAGACAATGCGCTGAGTGCCAGCCAACGAGCAATGTGGCCATGAAGTGTGCTGGCAATACACACCCCACCATCTTTGCACTTTCCCCCGCTCTTTCTCCCTGTCTTCTCCTTACTACTGTGTTCTCTCAGTCTTCACTATCTTTAAAGTAATCAAGCAAAATACAGAGTCATGGACCGCAGTCCCAACTGTAACATCAGCAACACAGCTCTTGCACCTAAGGCTCGGGGGAGAGTATGAAACAATATAAAAATGGGGCAGGAAACACCAGCTGTAGCTACACAGAGAGGACCAAGAGAGTGGACCAAGAGAGCAGACCAGGAGAGTGGGCTCTCTGAGTGAAAGACAATAGTATAGAGTAGACCAAGAACAGTTTCCAAAGACACAGACAGCAACTGCAAGGACTGGATCAAGAGGCAGACACTGCCGGCACCAATTGGAAGAAGAGATAGGTATGCGCCAATGCAAGAATTCATTCAACAACCTAAAAAGCAACACAGTAGTACCAGAACCCAATGGTCATACAACAGGAAGACTTGATCATCCTAAACCAAAAGAAGCAAAAGAAAATGATTTTAAATGTAACTTTATGAGGATGGTGGAGAAGAGGAGGTGAAAAATTCCCTTAAAGAAATGGAGGAAAAGGCAAACAAAAATGGAAGAAATTAATAAATCTCTTAAAGAAAACAAAAAACAGGTGAAACAAACAGCTCAAGACTTAAAAAATGAAATAGAGGCAATAAAGAAAACACAAAAGGAGGGAATTATGGAAATGGAGAATCTGGGTAAACTAAAGGGAACTACAAATGCAAGCATAACTAACTGAATATAAGAGATGGAAAATACAAATAAAAATGACTCTGAGATACCATCTTATACCAGTCAGAATGGCTAAGATCAAAAACACCAATAATAGCTTATGCTGGAGAGGATGCAGAGTAAGGGGAACACTCCTCTATTGCTGGTGGGAATGTGAACTTGTACAACCACTATGGAAATCAGTATGGCGGTTTCTCAGAAAACTCAGTACACAGCAATACCACTCTTGAGCATATACCCAAAGGATGCTCAATCATACTACCAGGACATTTGTTAAACTATGTTCATAGCAGCATTATTTGTAACAGCCAGAACCTATAAACAACCTAGTTGTCCCTCAACCAAAGAATGGATAAAGAAAATGTGGTATATTCACACAAAAGAGTACTATTCAGTGGTAAAAATAAAAATAAAAAATAACATCTTGAAATTTGCAGGCAAATGGATGGAACCAGAAAAAAATCCATCCTGAATGAGGTAACCCAGAGCCAGAAAGATGAGCATGGTATGAACTTACTCATAAGTGGATACTAGGTGTAAAGCAAAGGATATGGAGCCTATAGTTCACGACCCTAGAGAACCTAAGTAACAAGGAGAACTCCTGAGAAAATTGGGAGTATGGGGGTGGTGAAAAAAAGGAAGAGTGGAAGAAGAAGAGAAGAGAAGGGGAGGGGTGAGGAGAATTTGAAGGAATGGGATAGTCAAGATGGGGGAAGGACAGAGACAGAGCAAGGAAAGAGATATTTTGATTGTGTAAGCCTTTATGGGGCTAGCAAGAAACCTGGCACTAGAGAAATTTCTAGAAATCCACAAGGATGACACAAGCTAAGACCCTAAGCAATAGTGGAGAGGGTTCTCGATCTGGCCTTGCCCTGTAGTTAGATTGACTATCTTAAATGTCACATAGAATCTTTTTTATCCAGCAACTGATGGAAGCAGAGGCAGAGATCTACAGCAGAGCACTAGGCTGAGCTCCCAAAGTCCAGTTGAAGAGTGGGAGGAGGGAGAATATAAGCAAAGAGGTCATCATAAAGACCAGGTTGATACACACTGAAACAGTTTACTTGAGTTAATGGGAGCCCACCACTCCATCCATACAGGGAATGATCCAGCATAGGTCCAAACAAGGTGGGGGACAGTATATAAATGGGCAGACTCTGAGGCCAACAGTGGGACCAGGATTTATCCCTACTGCTTGCACTAGCTTTTTGGAACCTATTCTCTTTGGATGGATACCTTGTTCAGCTTAGATGTAGTAGAGAGGGCCTTGGCCCTTCCTGAAAGCAATGTGCCTTACCCTCTCTGAGGAGTGGATGGAGGGTGAGGTGGGAGGGCAGGTGGAGGGAACGGGAGGAGGGGAAGGAGTGGGAACTGGGATTGGTATGTAAAATGACAAAAGACAGGGTTTTTTTTTTTTTTAAAATAAAATAAAAAAGAAGCAAAGAAAAATGGGGCAATAAAAGTGTAAGAGCCAGAAGAAAGAGGAGTTTGCTGTGAGTATGTGTTTGCTGGAACTGTCAAAAGCTACATCCATGAAGTATCACTAACATGGCTGTATAAACTTAAGTTGAAAAATACCTACACCAATATGCAGGTTAAATGAGATGGTGTGGGAGGCCAGAAGGCCTCAACCCTACACTACCAGCAACTAAAAAATGCTGAGAGCAAGGAAACAGTCTTTCTCAGGAAGAGACGCCCAAGTGGTTATCCAATACCAAATGATCAACTCTGAAAACATGTGCATGCAAGTAACATTATACAGACAGAGCAGGCTGTATTTATGTATTTAGGAACACACACACACACACACACACACAAGTAACAACAAAGAGAAAGAGGGCATGAATTTGAGAGAGAACACTAGAAGGGGTATATGGGCAGTATTGGAGGGATAAAAAGGAAAGGAGAAAATGATACATTATAATCTCAAAAATTCTTTACATTAAAAAAGAATAATCAAGTGCAAGAAAACTCTCATGTCTTTCTTCAGAACTACAGAGGAAAGGAACAAAACAGGTAGTATCATGGGTGTGGCCTTTGGAATGCTGCTGGAGGCTCTTTCTAAATCGAGAAAAGGAGTTGTGGCTAGGTGGCTTAGAAGTCTGCATTTCAACACAAATGAAGCTGTTGAGGAAGCTGTCACTTTCCTGTCTCAAAGGCAGAAGTTAAAACACACCAAGCCTTGTCAGAGAAAGACAGGATAGGATTAGGACCACTAGGGGATTATTTTTAAAATAGAACCTTGATTATTTTTTAATTTAGAAAAAAAGTTAAAAATTAGAAAGTAGAATCTATAATTCAGGACATTTTAGAAAATCTAAGTTCCTTTGGTATGGCCTGGGGATCCCACACACTAGCAGAAAAGCTAAGTACAAACTGGAGTTGAAGAACCTGCTTGTTGTAAACTTTCATAAGATTTACCTTGGAAAGGACAGCCCAAGAGGAAAGCAATCTGCCTTTTCTCACTCCTTCCCACCTACTGCAACTTTTTTTTTGCTAAACTAAAAGAAATCCATATGGGACTTTTTCCTGGCAGTAACAGGACAGCATACTCAGGTCTTGGTGACTGACCCCCACGTGGCGTTGTTCAATACAAATTGAAATACTTGGGTGATATATCATTTCACCAGGGAAGAATCAAATGATCCCTGCCCTTAAATGCATTTGCTGGGATCTCATGGGGAGAACATCACATGCAGGGCAACTCTAATTATAAGAAATAATTACAGGTGAACCTGAGGCAGGTCCCCTCCTCAGATGATAAATTACACTCAAACAGACAAGGATGCCTTATGGGAAACACCAATGCTTTCATAGTAGGGGCACGGCAGGATGCATCACATCCTGAAAATAAATAAACAAAACCAAGGAAAAGCATATTTGACAAATACCCTCCACCAGAGCTGGTTATTACATTAGCAATTTTTGTGGAATTTTACTCAGTTGGGTTCACCTCAGAGTCCATACCTGCAGGCTGATTTTCTTGCCTCAGAGAACAGAAAGAGGGGAGGGCTTCAAACACTTTCGCTGAATGTTATGTTATTTGAAGGCAGAATCCAGATCTGAGAGGATCCCAGATAAATCTGTCACCTGTAGTTCTACAAGACTGATAAGTGTCCATTGTTAGTAATTTCTAATTCTATTGGCTTTTAAGGAATTGTGGAATCACTAGGGCATAGTAGAGGATTAATAGCATAATAGCCCCTCTTCCAATCATCCACTGATAGCCCCATCATCCATTCTGAGATGTCCAATGGATGTATAAAATGCTGAGTAATACTGAACCTACCATGTTTTATTCTTACATATAGTAGACATAGCAAATGATACACACAATACTTAAATGCAATTATAACAACAGTCTATGTTATATGAGCACTATCTCCCTCTTCCCTCTCTCCCTCTGAGTCTGTGTGTGTGTGTGTGTGTGTGTGTGTGTGTGTGTATATATTATACTATATATACTATATCCTTCTTCTATGGGTCACTGTGAAAAAAAAACTGAAGTGACTTGAACACACAAGCAGCAATATACTCTAATAGCCGATCTGATAACCAAATGGTCAGGAAGTGACTAATGGTGGGGTCGCATATGGTTATGCTGGACAGAGAAATGATTTGTGTCCTGGTCAACTCAAGGCAGAATAATATGAGATTTCCATTGTATTATCAAGAGTGCTGTGCAATTTCAAGTCCATGAGTTGTTTATTTCTGTATATTTCCATTTAATATTTTTGAGCCACAGCTGACCATGCATAATTGAATCTGTAGAAATTGAAGCAATAGATCAAGAGGATGACTGTCCTGACACTCTACTCTCAAGGCTTATGATATAATTGGTCTACTCAATAGCCAGAGAATAATATATAATGCATATACCTTTTTGAGACAAAGTTTCACTAGGTAGCAAAAACTGGCCAGTCTAAAACACTGCACACTCTGAATGCCAGGATCACACATGGTCACTACAACGTCTAGCTGAGATCCAGAATTTTTTAAAGCCACCCAGCCATTCTAATGATCATAAGTGGTTAGAAAAACATGACCTTCAGATTCAGCAGCACAAGTTGCTGTGGCTTTTACATGTTTGTGTTCCCTTGTGACTATTTCTAAAATATTGGTGATTTACAGTGACTAACAGTTTGCCTTCTTCTGCTTTGAGTATGTCATCCTGGGCCCATTCTATTTAGTCCTGGGGAAGGCACCTGCAGAAGTATCTTTTCCAAAAAAGTCACAATCTGCCAAGCACCACTGTCCTCAGGGTTCCTTTACTGTGAAGAACCTATGATCTATGATCACAATGGTCTCCAGATCCTGACCCTAAACATCACACAGATGCCTTTAACTACATCCATGAGGCAGGCTCACATCTGAATCTCATGACATATCCAAACCCAGCTTACTACCTTCCAGTCCTATTGAAACCCACAACCTGTATTTTGCTGTAAAATTTCTCTCTGTTTTGATAGATATCCCCTTAGATCTTATTTCTCACTGTTTTGATTGCTTTTATTCTTCTACCTATTTCATGGTCACATATATTCCTTTATTTTCCAATGTTGAAAGATTCTGTTGCTTTGACATCCCATAGACATGCATGATGTTGTACAATGTTGTGTATTTAAGGATGCTCATGACACTAACAAATATTAAAATACACCTCAGTGCTCCTCAATAAGGCAATAGTTGGCAAATCTGCAGTATGTCCATCTTAGGCAATATTAGCGATGCTAAATTTAAGGGATGTTTCTACTCTGCCAACATGGGAAATCTCTGATACGCTTAAAAAAAAGCAAGCTTCAGAACATTATGTATTGCATTATCTCCACCCTGTAATAAGAGCAATGTCTATAATATATAGGCTCTATATGGAAACACAAGCATATACCTCCACGTATAAGTAGATGCATATCTATATGCACGCATAAGCACATAGACAAATTTACAGATGAGAAGGAGAGAGAACGCTGAGTATCCATGGATGATTAATGTTGATTATGGTTGGAAAACCTGAAGAATCAAGAGTAGGCTGAGAAGAGAACCACTTTTTCAGAATGTCCATTTTCTTTTCAGTTTTCACATGCAATGAATATTTTTAGAATTCTTAAATTAAAAGGAAAGTTACCTACAGGGTACAGTAATTAGGTCATCGGTAAACTTGTTAAGATTCCCTGTGCAAGGGGTTTAAGCAAGAGCCATCCCAGACTTTCCTGCTGCATCTCCTGCTTAGAATGAATCTGTCGGTACATACCTAGGGCGAGCCTGGATTTCAACTAAATCCAAGCTTTGCAACTTGAAAATCTCCCTTAAGAGAAAGAACAAAAAATTGTTCACATAAAATTAGAATTGGATAAAAAGTCACAAATAATCTTAACTGCATTTGAATTGAGGACTGATAACAAAGGCCAACACATGTTGGGACGACCCCTAATTTCATTTGCATGAAAGAAGGTTCCAGAGCCCATCCACAGCCTCTTCATGAGATTCCACCTTTCAGCCAAAATGCCATCCCATGGTCTTTTTAAAAAAATGTTCATGGGGTAAAGGGAACACTTCTGCATTGCTGGTGGCAATGCAAGCTGGTACAGCCCCTTTGGATGTCAGTGTGGCGATTTCTCAGAAAATTAGGAAATAATCTTCCTCTAGACGCAGTAATAGCACCTTGGGGTATATATCCAAAGGATGCTCAATCGTGCCACAAGGACATGTGCTCAACTATGTTCATTGCAGCTTTGTTTGTCATAATCAGAACCTGGAAACAACCTAAATGCCCCTCGACCAAAGAATGGACAAGGAAAATGTGACACATTTACACAATGGAGTACTACACAGCAGAAAAAAATAATGACATCTTGAATTTTGCAGGAAAATGGATGGAGCTACAAAACATCATTTTGAGTGAGGTAACCCAGACCCAGAACGACAATTATCAGATGTACTCACTCATAAGTGGTTTTTAAACATAAAGCAAAGAAAATCAGCCCACAATCCACAATCCCAGAGAACCTAGACAAAAATGAGGTCCCTAAAGAGATATACACAGATCTAATCTACATGGAAAGTAGAAAAAGACAGGATCTTCTGAGTAAATTGGGAGCATGGGGACCTTGGGAGAGGGTTGAAGGGGAGAGGAGAGGTAGGGAGGGGAGCAAAGAAAAATGTAGAGGTCAATAAAAATCAATTTTAAAAAAGAAAAAATGTTCGCATAAGATTTTTAAAAATGACAAGTTCTGTGAGGTCAGGAAAGGAGAACATTCACTCCCTGTTTGCAGAAATGCAATCTGGTACAGCCACTAGGAAAGCCAGTGTGTGGCGTTCTCAAATAGCTAGAAATAGATCTACCACATGACCCAACCATACCATGCCTGGGTATATTCCCAAAGGACTCCATATCCTGCTCCAGAAATACCTGCTTATCCATGTCCTTGTCACTCTATTCACAATAAGCAGTAATTGGAAACATCCTGGACGTCCACCAGCAGAATAATGGACAATGAAAAGGTGGCCCATGTGCAAAATGGGCTTCTAGTCAGCTGTATGAAAAAATGAAATTACAAATTCATAGGTAAATGAATAGAGCTGGGGAGAGTTATCCTGGGAGATGTAACCAAAACCCAGAGAGACAAATTCTGTACGTTCTTCTCTCATTTGTAAGTACTACCTGTGAGTCTTTAGATCTGTGTGTTTAACTTTGAATTCCCATGGAAGGCAGGAATAAATTAAAAGGCCATGTGAAGGAGGGACTTCAGTGGACAGGGATTGGAACACAGGTTGTCATTTCTTTCATAAAAATGACCAATCCTCCAAGACTCAGTGCTACATTCTTTGGAGCACGGAGCACGTCCTGGTTTGGAACTTCTTGAGGCAGCTCTGGACTCCTGAGACATTTTGCACCGGGGCTCCATCATTACACATAACATTAAACACATCAAGTCAAGGTTGGAGTCATAATTGCACCCAGGTGTATGATCTAGGGCCCATACGGATCTTATCGATCTCTCATTTGCCTGGATGGAACAAAGACTCAATAAATCTTTTGGACTTAAATTGGGCTGGATAATTGCAAGATGGTGTTGCTGAGAGTCAGTCTTATTAGAAACCCTAAAAAATAGTTCCACTGCTCAGGTGCAAGCCGCACCAGTCAAAAGATCAGGTGAATGACCTTTCTGCCTATTGAAGTGTCCTGTTCCCTAGATTCTGCTATCAAAGACCCATTCCACTGTCCACTCCATCCCACTTCATTGCCTGCCCCATTGACAGCCCCTGTTCCCAATTCCCTCAGACTTTCACTGCTCAGGTGTAGTCCACTCCAGTGGAAGAACAGGTTTAGGTTAGACCAGTCAGAAGAACAGGGTTAGGTTAGAGCAGTAATAAGAACAGAGACACCTGCTGTACTAAAGGCCAAGCTAGCCTCCAGAAAGCCAGACATGATCAGAAGTCATGCTGGTCCCCAGATTTTTAGGTCACAAAGACCAGAAGACCAAAGGGGAAACAGAAACCAAGGAATGAAAAACACCCATCCAAAAAAAGAGAACTCAAAAATCGGGACATAGATCTACAATCATCCACAACCCAGATTCCTAAATGCCAGTGTGAGAATACAATCAACAACAGCCAGAACAATATGGCACCACCGGAGCCCAATCCTACCACAGACAGACCTGAATATTCCAAAGCAGCTTAAATACAAGAAAATGACCTTTAAAACAACTTTTGAAAATTATAGAAGTCCTTAAAGAGAAAATGGAAAAAAATCCCTTAAATAAATGGTGAAAAGGACAAGCCAAAACTGGAGGAAATAAATAAATTCCTTAAAGAATGTCAAGAAAGCCAACAAACAAACAAGCAAGCAAAGGAAACTGTTCAAGACCTGAAAATCGAAATAGAAGCAATAAAGAAAATATGAACTAAGGGAATTCTGGGAATAAAAATCTGGGTAAGTGAACAGGAACTACAAACTCAAACATCATGAACATAACACAAGAAATGGAAGAGAGAATCTCAGGCATTGAAGATATTATAGAAGAAATAAATACACTAATCAATGCTTCTTCACTTCCATGAAAATGCCAATTCACAAACCTGACTTTCTTTAGAATATTTATTCTTGCTTCCATTATTAGCATTTTGCTTATAGAATAATATTTGGGTCAAGTACATCTATCATTTCTTTTTCTTCAGGTACAATATTAATGAACTGTAGACACTTACAGCGTTCCTTTCGAAGCATGTCTTTGTAAACAAGCTACTTGGTGTAGAGAGCTATTTAGGCCATCACAGTTTGGCATCACTGTGCTAACCAATTACGAGTATATACGTGCTCTGCTGTGCTTGTTTAAAGTCAGATATGGGCCAGTAAGAGGGCATAGTAGGTAAAAGGCCCTTGCTGCCAAGGGTAAGGAGAGACTGGATCCTACAGAGTGTCCTCTGACCTCCACAAAACTCATGCACATGTGTGCACACACACATGCACATACACACTAAATACATAAATGTAAAAAATCTTAAATAAAACTCTCTCTCTATAGATAGATAGATAGATAGATAGATAGATAGATAGATAGATATCACACTTATGGCTAAGTCCATCTCTACCACACAGTCCAAAGGAACTTCAACTCCTCTTAACTTCATTAATTAGAACATGTTTGTTTGGTAGTCTTCTTTTTGCAAACACACTGATTGGATCCCTATGCTCAATCTGTTTCTGTAAATGTGTCAACATAAAAACAGACCCAAAATTTGTGAAAAAAATAAACAGGAAAAACAAACAAACAAAAACCAGAAAACCGTGGCATTGCCACGGAAAATGGAAACTTTTAAGTGCCCACGCAAAGTGATATCATTCTGGAAAAGTTGATTCATTAATTACACGTGTTGTCATGCAGTTATTTTTAAAATATCACTTTGAAAACAGTGCTTCTAAGAGGAAAAAAATATATGACCCATTAAAATGAAGGCGAACATAAAAGATTCATACTTTCTTAAAAATATATAATCATTGGTATGAGTCCTGACCAGTAATGATGCGTATTGAAAAGAATTGGATTACAGGACACAGTTCCTATTTTTGACATTTCCTTTGTGGTGTTACATCAGTGACATTTTTCAAAAAGCAAGGGAGAAAGAAAGAAATGCCATTCTCCAGCATCTCTTTGGTAGCCTGCGGTTCGGGTACTTGTAATTGAGTAAAGTAAAGCCTTTCATTAGGCTTTGTTCTGGGAACAGACGTCTGATGCCTTCTCTTGATGCGAATTTTCATTATAGCTATTTTCAAAGTGCTCCGATTGGGATTAGTTACTTAATAAGAGCAACTTGTTCTTTCAGTCGCTAACACAGTTTGTATGTGGCCAGGAATGAAGGATTGTCACCGTGCCTATGGCCACCTTGACCTCGACACTTTCCCAAGAGGATGACCTAGATGTCAATGATAAAGCTGAAACCAAGAGGCCCTGATTGCCAATCTTGGTTGTCAACTCGACTGCATCTGGAATCAACTAAAACCCAAGCCACGGAGCATTCCTGTGAGAGATTTCCTTGATCAAATTATCTGAAGCTGGAAGGCCTGCCCTGAACCCCTGTGGCATTAACAAGAGGCAGCCGAAATAAAAGGACAAAGGGAGAAACTGCTGTCCGGCTGCCTTCACCCTCACTGGCAAGTTCACCTAGCCTTCTGCCGAGACATTCCTTCACTGATGTTAGAAGCTATTTCTTTGGGATTCTGGTGTCACCTGAAGACTGGCAGCTCCAGGAAGTCCTCAGGAATCCAGAGTCTGGTTGGTACTGCTGAGACATCCAGCATCATGGGCTGAGCAACTGCTGGATTCTCTGTCTCTCTGGTGGGAGACAGTCATTGTTGGGCTACCCAGACCTCATTGCATAAGCCAATCGAATAAATCCTCTTTTCATATATATAGTGATCAGGCTTATTCCTTTGAGAAAGCTGTCTGGTACAGGGATCTCGGGTCCTCCTGCCCTCTAAACAAGATGCTAACAGCTGGATGTGGTTTCACTCTGAATGGCTGTGAGTGTGAGTTTACCTGGTGGAAGTCAACCGTGCCCACTTGGCTTATTTCATGGAAGCTGGCAGAAACCAGGAAACAAACTCTTGGACTACACTATGTTCTCATTAAAGTCAGCTTCACAGAAAACATCCCATGTACCATTCCATGGTTACATGTCATTTTGTTGCAAAAGGAACACCCTCCAAAATTTCCATGGTGGTTTTAAAATGCTTACAAAGCCTTCTCCCACCTCCTTCCCATAAAAACCTAAACCACACTTATCCACCTATACACAGAGGATTGCCATGATCTGCACTCCTCGAGTCTTTCTGTGCTATTGGCACTGTGTCAGTATTCTACATGTAAGATGTTATTTGAGCCCAGAGACTTGTGCACCAGGAGTTGCTGTATGTGCCCCGCAGAGGCAGATAGAAATTCTCATTGGATCAGATGGTGAGACAGAGATAATGCCACACACCACAAGCGTGCGGACACCCTCACTACTCAGGTGATAAAGCGCTCTGTGCACAGCTGGGTAGACTCCCAAGCAAATCAAGAAATTCTCTAGGTGAGCAGACAGAAGGGTTTCCTGGTGGGGGAGTTGGTATTGGTTATAAACAGTGACTGGGAAGAGGCCTCCTATGCCTGGATGCTATTTGCATCATTTGAACCCTCTGAGGGTGCAAAAGAAGGGAAAACAGGCCGCCATCCCCTTCTGAGGCCTAGGAGCCAAAGGAGAATACAGAGTGAGGGAGGTTAGAAGCTGTCAGCGATAGAGCCAGACTATTTTGTTAAAGCTCGTTCACATTTACTGGTATGGGGAATCAGAAAACAATGCTCAAACATTTCTCTTTCCACCATGTGGACTGTGGGGATCGAACTCAGATCGTCAGGCTTGACAGCAAGCAAGCAAGCAGGCTTGATGACCCTCCGAGCCATCTTGCCAGTCTAAAACCAAACTCTTTATCATAAAGTAAAAATAAGTGGAGGTAAGGTGTGGTGACGGAGGGCTGACTTCTCAGCACTTAGGAGGCAGAAACAGGTGGAACTCAGTGAGTTCAAAGCCAGCCTGGGCAACACAGCAAATTCTAAGCTGGGAAGGAGTAGGTAGTATGAAAAAACAAGGAAAGATGTTTAAAAATAGGTGGAAATTTGAAATAATTTTGAGGCACATCTTCCCAAACTGGAATTAGTAATCTGGTTTAGAAATGAATAATTAACCCAGTAGTCAAAACAGCGCAGGGTCACGATGTACAGGCGAACCAGAGGCAACGAGGGGGATAAGCACCCATGGCCAGGAAAGGTGGCTCTCTGAAGAGGGGAAGGAAAGAGAAAAAGGCCTGCTGGAAACATTTTCAAAGCCGGAAGTATCTACCTCCAGTGGGGCAGAAACAGCCTGGAGTGGTGGCAGTAAAGAACTTCAAACAAGCAGATCAAATATGCAGGTTAGATTGACCTCTCAACGGCCAGTCTAAGAAGGAATAAGGTGAAGAACAACCTAGAAACACAGGAACTTAAGAGAGGATTTTACTTGGCGTCTTTGCATGAGGCTAGAAAATAAAAGGGCAAATCCATAATATTTTTGTTGTTGTTGTTTCATTGAAAAGATATCATGGTCACAATTGCACGAAACCACATCAAATGGTAGGCACGAGACAGCTGGTTGTCGCCCCGCCCCCCGGAACCCCACCTTCCCTCCCTAGGGGAAATAGCAATGGTGAGCTTTCCGTGTTCCCAGAAACCTGAATTGCTTTGCGCGGAGCCTCGCAGCCGGCTTGCCACCTAATCTTTCAGAAGGATTTACCTATCAAGAAGTCTATTTCCCCCGCTCCGAAGGGCACAGAGACAGAACTGCTCCTAGAGTACATGAAGCAGCCGAGGGATAGATGAGAGTAACCCGTGGCTCTCGGGCCCAGTCCAGTCGGATTTTACAAGTTGAGTGATTTATTGTCTGCTCTTACTGAGCACCCCAGCCCTCCTGAAGGTTTCTGTTCCTTCCATCAGGTTCTTGCCTCCAGAAAACCATCTGACTCCCTACGCAGCTCTGAAAATTGCCTTACCTTGGAACCATGCAGCGACAATGCTGCCCCACTGGGACAGAGCTAGGACTTCAAGAGAGACACTTAGGGAAGAAATCTGTCTCCTCCTTCATTTTGGGGAGAAGGGTAGTTAGTTGCCAAGGAGACAGAATGCCTCACAGACGCTTTCCTTTGCTTTCTTCTATCTGTAATGAAAACCTCCTACAGGGAAATCATTATGACAAGATAGTACTCTCCTATGAACTATCTTACAAAGTTGATTGCTAGTTTATAATCCTTTAAAGTAGGAGATGCTTACACTGTAATTTATTTCTTAGAGGTTTGTTTTTATTTTTATTTATATGTTGGTGTGTGCAACTGTGAGTGGATATGTGCATTTGTCCGTGGGTACCTGCAGAGGCCGGAGGAGGAGGCCGAGTCTCCCGGAGCTGGAGCTACAGGTGCCTATGAACCACCCTCCCCACAGGTGCTGGGAACTGAGCTCGGGTCTTCCACGGGAGAAGCAAACACTCTTAGCAGCTGAGCCATCTCTCCAGCTCCTTAAAACACGATATTTCAAAAACAAACAAAAACTTTTCCTAATAAGAAGATATCCGAATATTAATTGTAGAAAATTTAGAAAAATATCTGATAAAAGCAGAAAGAATATTAAACCCAGACGTAATGGCTCAGTTCTATAA
The DNA here is from genome assembly GCF_014885135.2 of Alexandromys fortis. Lineage (NCBI taxonomy): Eukaryota > Metazoa > Chordata > Mammalia > Rodentia > Cricetidae > Alexandromys > Alexandromys fortis. The sequence continues at coordinate 19,797,701 of NW_026067927.1, forward strand.
TCTTAAACCAATCGAGAATAAGACTAGAGAATTTCCATGAGTTAGAAGCCAACATGAGCTACACAATGAGTTCCATGGCAGCCTGGGCTATAGAGGAGTAAATACACAAAAAGAACACAAAACAAAGAAGAAACAGAAAAGGAAAGATTATTAAAATAACCACTCTGCAACCACTCGGGGATGATATGAACCCCTGTTCCTGTTTCTATCAGCCAAGTGATGTCCCATCTACCAGGCTGTAATTTTTCTTAAGACTTATGAAATGTTTTTCCACCATAGTAAATTTTCTTCAGCCTCCAATCAAAAGAAGTAACTCATTAGAGTGGGCTCTCTGTGGCTTTGTCCCCAAGCAGGGAGCCAGCTGTTTGAGCAGGTGTGGGAATGACGTGCAGTTTCATACAGCAGGTGTTTAATAATCCTCTCCTTGTAACTTCTGTGTCCTCCGGCAGCACTTCCAGCCACGCAAACTTCTGAGAACTCACTCCATGGAAGGTAAAGATTAAGCGAGAATGAGTTACCCCTGTGAGAAAGATTCTTTCCTTTCAATGCTCTTTAAATTTTGGTGGAGATGCATTTGCTTGGGAGCGCTGTTGGTTCGGCACTAAGGTAGTGCGGAAGCGAGAAGGTAGGCTATGGAGAAGGATCTGTGCCTGTTTGTTTAATGTCGGGTTGACGCCAACTTCTCCATCATCAAAGTTGTGTAACTACATCCCCTCGCCCCTCCCACATGCACACATGCTTACACACCACAATACGGTGTATTGTGGAAATTTGAAAAAAAAAAAAGAGCCATGACACAAAGCCTGAGATGTATTCCAATTTCATATCACATTTTTCACTTTTTTACATTGCAATTTATTTTTACCTATGTATCTGCCTGTGCATCTGTGTGAGTAGCTGCTACATGTATGCAGATAACTGCAGAGGCCAGAAAGCGGTGTCAGATCACATGGCTATGAGGGCGATAGGGACTGAATAGGGTGCTGGGAACTGGATGTGGGTCCTTGGAACTGAATGTGGGAACTGGGAACTAAACTCAGAGCCTCTGAAGAGCAGCAAGTGCTCTTAACCACTGGGCTCTCACCAACTCCTCAATTTTACACCCTTCTACCCCGTAATTTAAAGTGTCTTTTATTATTTTCATAACTACGTGTATGCCTGAACATATAAGTATGGATATGTGGTGCACATGACAAGGGAGAAGAGGCCAGCAGAGGGCGTTGGATCCCCAAGACCTGGAGTCACAAATGGCTGAGCTGAACAAAGGTTCCTGCTCTCCAAGAGCAGTCAATGCTTCTAACCACTGGGCCATCTCTCCAGCCTTTCAAGTGTTTTTTAAGCCTTTTTTATTTTAGTGGAATAATGACGGACAGTGTAGAATGTTTATCACTGTTTTAAGCCAAGGACTGCCCCAATATTCTCAGGGCCATGTATGACTCATGAAGTGTGAATCACCAGAGAGAACTGAAGTAGCCTGGCTAGCCTAGGACACAGCACTAAATGTTCTGATACAGTTGTTTCTTCATGTTCATAGAATGAGCACCTGTTGTTTTGGATGGGTACCATGTTGGCATCTTTTGAAATGGTATTGATATTGCTAAGCACAAAGTGAAAAACACAGGTATCTTCTAGAGAGAATAGTAAATATGAAAAGAATTTCGTGAACACATTTAATGTAACAACATGAGGAATGACTTTTTTTTTCATCTAAAAGAAAGTATTGCTTAGAGTCTCAAGAAGGGACACAATTTTGCTACTCGCATGCCCTACTATACTATTTTACGCTTTCATAATTCAATCTATGTTGAGAAACTGAAATAGCAAACTTTCCTACAAACATAAGACTACTTTTAAAGTTTGCCTTATTTTCCATCTTTGCCCAAGTATTCAAGGATTCAGTATGATTTGAGGAGAAAGTAAAAGGCCAAAAGAATACAATTGGATGGTTCACGCAAGTAATGGAAGATTCATTATTTTTCAAAATAATTTAACTCTAACAGCTGGAATATCACTTCTTATCCATTGACCAGGTAAATTGAAAGGGGTGACAGGTCTCTCCAGTCAGATAAAAGATTATGTAATTATTCAAAGACGAATCCCTGAACCAATGGTCTATTAACTTCAGACCTTCACACATTTTCTCTATTCGCGGCTTAATAAGAAAAGTGAATGATTGAAATCTAAAGGGCATTTGGTGATGACTATTGCAGTGTTGATTCACAGGTGAGTTTGTAGTTATCAGGACATCTAAAGTTTTTTAGGTTGGCTTCTGTTAATCCATTTTAACCCATTTTATTACGTGGATGATGATAGAATGACTGATGCTCAAAACTCACAACTTGCCCACAAGCTGGTGATTTTGCTGTGGGGTGGTTGGATCATGGAATAGGTCACTTCATTAATAGATGAACCCATTCATAAAAGAAAGATCCATTAAGACAGGGGACCTACCTGCTACTATTATTTTTACTAAAGGGACATAGTACCAAGCTGCCTTCTAAAAACTTAACCTTTCACCCATAGGCGAGATCTACTCTCACCCACATCAAAGAAGTTTCTTTAGGTCAAAGCATCGAAAATACGTGACTGTAGAACAGCGGTTTTCAACCTTCCTGATGCTCCGACCCTTTAACACGGTCCCCCGTGTTATGGTGACCCCCCAGCTATCAAGTTACTTCATTGCCACTTCACAGCTGTAATTTTGATAGTTTCTTGAATCATAATGTAAATATCTGATAAGCAGGATATCTGGTTTGCAATCCCTGTGAAAGGGTCATTCAACCTCTAATGGGGTCATGACCCACCTGTCCAAATTACGAGTGTAGAATGTTCAGCCCTAAATGGGACACCTAGACCATGGCTCTGTTATGAATTAGTATCCAAGAAAGGGGAGGCACAAACAGAATCTAATATGCATCTCATGTGTAAGTCCACTTTTGCTAACTTAGACGGTTCGCTTATCTGCCTTTGATCAAGTTCCCATGCCTTCTGACATAGAAGAGCAGTACAGCATCAAACACTTGAAAACTTCTGTTTTATAAAACATCAAGAATTTTTTGCCCGTTTATACAACTCCACTAATCAACTTTCTTTGAAAATTGTATTTTACATTTATGACTGTTTCATTTGGTCTATACGACAACAGTGTAAGGTAGACATTACTGTTAGGGGGAACTGACACTTAGGACGTTATCTAATATGTATGTACAAGGGTTGAGGTGGTGCCAAGAGGCAAACATAATGCCAACAAGCTTTGTTTTTAATTACGACAAGGAATGAAGACTTGGCTTTGAGGCTTCCACCGCCATCACAACAGCTTCAGAGCAATCACAGAGGAATGTTCCTCTTTGGTTCCATCTGTTATACTAACAGAGGAGGAACACGATAAGCCATGTAGATGTTCCTAAGCAGGACCCCGCACCAACCATTGTGGTCATGCACCTATGCCTACTGTGTTTAACTTGCAATCAATGGAAGGAAGACTGAGTGAAAGCCCCACTCTGTGGAATGAGTGGTAGAGATGAAATTTCCCAAGGGAAGATGACAACACTGTATTAAGTAATAAACACACATTCAAATATGTACATACATAGATACACACAGAGGCACACACACATACATATACATACACATGTACATAAACACAAAGTGTAGTGTCGAGTCCTTTTCCTGCTCCTCTTGTTGAGAGGCGGATCCAAGTCCTTACCTTTGAGCCTTGCTCTGCATTTGCTTGGCCAATAGAATACAGGATGGATGCTGCTCTTCAGCATTCCATCCAAAGAAGACTGTAAGCGGTCCTCTCCTGGGCTCCGGGAAAGCAGCAACAGTGTGCCAGGAAAGTGGATGCAGAAGCCCATGCAGGGAGGAAACAAAGTCCACAGCCTCTTTATCCCCCACCCCAAACTCTGAGATGGGACAGACAGGACTGAACTGCCTGTCAATGAAGTGCCTCTGAGTATACCCTTCCCAGACCTGCCCTCCCCTCCCTCACCGCCCGCTGACAATGACTACAACAGACATAGACTTCTATGGATCTCAGCCCAGCTTGCCAGTTTGTGGGCTGACTGCTGTGCTGTAAGCCACCCATTGAGAAGTAGGAGTTTCTTAATTACTTTTCTCAATGTTCTGTCAAAATTTCCTTTGGCTCACAGTTCCAGAATTCCAGTCATTGTAGAGGAGGAGGACAGCCATGGCAGCTGGAGCATAGGGCAGCTGGTCACATGGCATCCGAAGTCAGAGAAAAACGGAGAGAGATGAGCGTTGGTGCTCGGCTTGCGCTGTCCTTTTTATTCAGCCCCACAACCTGCCTACAGAATGTGCCATTCACGGTTAAGGTGAGTCGTCGTCTCGTCTCAGTTAGCCTAATACAGAAGCTTCATCACACACCGATATGCCCATATGATATCCTGGCAAGATGACAATCAACATCACTGTCACGAGGAGAACCTTTTATGCAAATCAAATGGCCAGAATACCCACAGGTGCAGACCTTTGCTTTGTTCTTTCAGAATGAACATACAAATTCACTCAACAACCTTTTCTTACCCTGCTAAGTGCCCAACACTATATACCAAGCACATTATAGCTATGCTATAAATATTTATGAACTAATTGAATAACCCTTTGCAAGTAGATAAATAGTACAAAGGACTGAAGTATCTTTCAGAAGTGAGTCTTAGGCTGAACTGTAAATAAAAGATTTTCATATTGAAGTTTAATGCATTATCTATCAGGAGCCTGAGAAAGGAGTCTCCTTACAGTAAGCAAAATCCAATTCTTTTCTCACGGAATCAGATGATGAGTGAAAACTTCCTTAGTTTTAAAAATAAACATGTTACAGACTGGTGAGGTGGCTCAGTGGTTATAAAGATTTACTGCTCTTCCAGAACACACATGCTCAATGCCCAGCCCCCATATTAGGAGACGCCCAGCTACCTCTAACTCCAGCTCCTCTGGATCTGGATCTGGCGCCCTCTTCTGACCTCCACCAGCACTGCACTCACATCTGCAAAGCCACATACAGACACACATAAATACATAATGAAAAATAAAAATTTTTAAATAAATAAACACGTTAAAATGTTTGTAAGGAGGGATGATTAAATTCTGAGAGGAGCTAAGGCTACAGAGTGGGTCATGGAAGAAAAGAAGCAAACTGGTTTCTCCCTGCTCTACCACTTATTCCTTATGATGAATATGCATTGCCTTCATGCTTTGAAATGACATTAATTCCGATTTAATAAGAGAATTCACAAAAAATACAGCAGCCAGTGTCTTGATCATAAAATTATGACAATTTTAAGCTGACATTTATTACCCAAATCTTATATTGATGGCAAAAATATGTATTTTTCCATAGCTCCTGAAGAATTTAGCTTCAGATTCTTGTCCTTCAAGAAACCCAATTTTGTACAATATCTAGATGTGTCACGCCAAATGAACTATAATGTCTCAAGTCTCAGGTTCGCACCGGGAGGAGAATTGCACATCTGGATATTCACTCCCGCGAGCCCCAGGAAACCGTTCTGGGAAAGCACGGCTCCAGGACACGGAGAAGGAGAGAAGCCTGTAGACTTTCTCTCTGCTTAGTCTTTCTACCCTCCGCGCTTTTGTCTCGTTGCCGCAGCTCCAGGACGGAGTTTGCAACAGGCTTTTGCTCAGCGCTCGGCGGTTAAGTGGGAAGAAGGTAAAGGGAGCTCGTGCATCTGCCTCTGAGGCTTGAGCACTGCTTGGGGACACTAAATCCTTGACACGTTCAGCACTTTTCTACTTACGGGAAGGCTAGGAAATTAGTTAATGTGGTACTTTAGCTTCTTTTCCGTTATAACTGAAAATTTTCTCTGGGCATAAAATTTCAGGGTAGTGACACTTCCCTGGTTTCCTAGCCCTCTCTTTGGGCTGGGAATTATGCAGCCCCAATTGCCAGGTAACAAAGACCAAGAACTTTACCCATTCATTTATGCGTCCAACCTACAGCTGGAAAAGCAGGTATCTCTTGATATATTCTATGAGCAATGAAAAAATAGGAGAGTGGAAGACAAATAAAAATGAGTTCTTGCTCTCAACCAACTATCGAAACTGTCTGCCGTGGGATGGGTCATCTCTATCCCTTCTTTCTTATTAATAGAATATAAATTCTGGAACTGGGAACATAGTTCAGTTGACTAAGTACTTTCCTAGCATACACAAAACTCTGAGTTCAATCCCAAGGACCGTATACAACTTGGTGTGGTGGGTGGCACATGCCAGTAATCCCAGCACTCAGAAGGTAGGAGCAAAAAGACCAGAAGTTTGATGGCATCCTTGACTATACAGAGAGTTCAGTGCCAGTCTGGGCTACATAAGACCATCTCAAAAGACAGAAAAGAACTTTAATTTTGCTCAGAGTAGCAAGGCATCCCTCCATGGAGAATGAGCTCTGCTTTGCCCAAGCTTCTTAGCACTATTTCATTTCCTTTGTCTCACACAGGTGTTTCCAGGCTACCCTGTACCTAGTTGTGAGCTCCCCTTCTGTCCAGGAGAGGGAAGGAAAGAGAGTCTGTTCCTAAACCTCTCCAAACTGTTGGAAGTAGAATGTACATGGTTTTGTAGCCATCTTGTGGCCGTAAAACAGCAAGCATTAGATGGTAAGAACTGACGATGCTAGGCAGCGGCTGAGGTGTTGACAGGCAGTCTATCTTCCCATGTTGTCAGCCAGTCCATTATGGATCCTATGACTTTCAGTCTAGTATATCCTAAAAGCACCAATAAACTCCTACTGATTGACCTTTGAAGGATTTAAGGGAGGTTTTATATATACAATGAGTGACATTTATATTTTATTATTCTATATCAAATATTGAAAATTGTTGGATACACCTAACTTATGTGTTTTTCTGTTTGCATAGAAAAGAAAATGCCTGAGGCTTTTTGCTCTCTCTCTCTCTCTCTCTCTCTCTCTCTGTGTGTGTGTGTGTGTGTGTCTTGTGTGTGTCTGTGTGTGTGTCTGCCTGCCTGTCTGTCCGTCTCTCTGACTCTTTCTCTGTGTCTTTTTCTCTCTGTCTCTCTCTCTGTCTCTCTCTCTGTCTCTCTCTCTGTCTCTCTGTCTCTGTCTCTCTCTGTCTCTCTCTCTCTCTCTCTCTCTCTCTCTCTCTCTCTCTCTCTCTCTCTCTCTTTCCACAGTGTGAACTGAGACACATCAGTGCAGATTTTAAAAATAGTCTTGCTTGAAATTCATTAAAGTCTTCTTGGATTTGAAGGTTACATTTTTCATCAAATTTGGGGGATTTTGAGGCTGAAGGGGTGGATCAGCTATTAAGCAAAGCATGGCTGCTCTTGCAAAGGACCAGGGCTTTGTTCCCAGCACTCACGTAGGATGGCTCATAGCCATCTGTAACTCCAGCTCCAGGGGATCCAGTGCCCTCCTCTAGCCTCCACAAACACCTGAATGTATGTGGCATACAGACACAAACACAGAGATAAAAAAATTAAAATAAACCTTTAAATTGGGGGCATTTTCAGACACTCCTACTTCAGCATCCTCATTGCTTTCTCTCCTCTCTCGGTGATGCACTCCAAGCTTTTAACTTCTATCTTCATCTTCATGCTATTCTCCTTCCCCCCAGACTCTATAGCCTCCACTCTCCTAATTTCATGGTTTCTGATTCTTCTGCTGCTCAAAACAACTCTGGTATTGCTGTATTTTTTTTTCATTTTAGTTACTGTACTTTTCAACTCTACAATTGGTATTTGGTTCCAGTCTGCACTGTTTATCTTCCTATCTGCTATGTTTAGTAAAATCCAAATTTAGTAACTTAAGTGGGGTTTGCTGTAATTCTAGGGCATGTTTATTATGAGAGACAATGCATCTCTATCTGGTTACCCAGCACATGAGCTTGCTTTGGGACTGAAGACTTTTTCTTTCCTGTCCATGGATTGCTCTCCTTTGGGCCTCATAATTTGTTTGGTTTTAAACCACAAAATGCAATACAGTCTGTCTGTTCTAGAAATCATATTCCCTCTTCTCCGGATTTGCCGATGCTTCTGCATATTTAATGACACTTCTGATTAAATCCATGTGATCTGTATTCTTTATCATATACTGTCACTGGGTCACTGACTCAGTTTCCTTGATGCTCAGGTAATGACTGGGCAGAGAATTCCTGATGTACCTTCAACCAATAAGTTCTGATATATACAGTGGCAAAGCCAGGAACTATCAAAATGTATAACTGTGATACCAGAAGCCATCAAAATGTATAGCTGTGATATAATATTCTGAACGTAGACCCATCTTACGATATTGTAAAATAAATACTTAGTTCATCTTTCTAATCATGTAGTTTCTAAAAGCTTGTAATCTGTGGCATAAGTGGTTTTGTGTCTGTGCTCTAGTGAGGTGACTGACAACCTCTAGGTAGATTGATGACAGGAGCATGAGACATGAAAGAGCAAGGAAGGATCAGAAGGTTAGAATTAAAGCTCTCTCAATCCAGTCTCCTGGGGGAAACAAAACAAGTGATATTTTAGTTGCTCATCAATGGCCAATTATTTAGTCAATGTAATGGTACCTGTCTAAAAACTCAAAGCAACAATTGAAGGATATTTCAGATTACTAAGCAAATGGAATTTCTTGGATATGAATTGAGATTTCAAACACACACACACACACATACACACACGTGCACACACACATACATCAAAAGCCTTTGTGCAAGTTGACATGGGAAAAATGAGTTTATTTTCGACTTCAAGAAGACTTAATTTACTTATTTTCTTATAGATTTATTTTATTTTTATCTATGTGTATGCATGCATTCATGTGTATATTAGTGTGTGTGCATGTGTGTGTGTGCATCCAGTTGTGAATGTATGTGTGTTTGTGTGCCTGTGCATATGCACATGTGAGTATGTGTGTATGTAGACCTGTGCATGTGTATGTATTGTGTGCATCTTTGTGTGCACACATGTGCATAAGTGTATATGCCCACAAGCTCCAGAAGAAGACATTCACCTTTCTGGAGATGAAGTTACAGATGGCTACAAGTCTGGAATCTGAGAACAAAATTCAGGTCCTTCAGTAAATCAGTAAACACTCTTAACCACTAAGCAGTCTATTTAGACTAAGAATATTTTTTCTCAAGGCAAGATCTTCTGAGTAAATTGGGAGCATGGGGAGCATGGGAGAGGGTAGAAGGGGAGGGGATAAAAAGGGAGAAAAGCAGAGAAAAAGATATAGATCAATAAAACAATAAAATATTTTTAAAAAGAATATTTTCTCTTAAAAATCACATTTTGAACTCAGGTTGTCAGGCTTAGCCGCAATCTCCCTTACCACAACCTTCCTGGCCCCACGCGTACATACATATTTTAAAAATTAAAAAATATAAATAAATTTCTTACTGAGAGTTGTGGAAACAAAAAAATCACATTTTGAAGACTTTAAGCACAATACAAAGTAAAAGGGCAAGATGAAAATTCCATTCAATTTGACTTTAATTTTTGAAATATATATGCACCAAAGGAAAAAAGAGGGGAAGGCAAATATGTTACTATTTATCATTTGCTCAATGGAGACATGGCAGTTTTCTCTCATGCACCCATGCAGGTTCATAATTAACTCCTGCTGGAACTCCCTTGTGGGTAATGTGTATCTGCCGGCATATTTGGAGGCTTTACACTTTTTTCTAAGTTTTCACTGCACATTAATCTTCCATAACTTTATGCCTGAACTACTGCTAGAGGGCCAAGCAAGTCACCCACCGCATCATCACCATCAAAACTCTGCCTTAAGAACCATTTCATAACGCATTCCCTTCTTCACAATATCTGGTACATCCATTTCACAACGCATTAGCTTCTTCACAATATCTGGTACATCCATTGTTCTTTACTTTAAGCTCCCTCAATTCATCCAGGGCCAGTGCACACCCGACATAACCCTGTACACACCCATCTCTCTGTTCATAGTCAAATGTTCCCACCCAGAGCCATGATTTCACTCAGTCATCCTCTAAACAAAACAATGCTGAAGACTTTAATACACAATACACAAAAGCAAATGTACACTATACCTTGCTTATGTGCTACATCATAGCACATGATGAGGACTCTAAAAAGGACTGTCCACTCGGTCAACTTGGAGACTATGAATTGTATTTGCCTTCAGTATCAGATCAATTTTTTGAAGCACACTTATTTCATTTTGATTTGTATGTGCGTGTGTGCATGTGTGTGCGCAGGTAAATCGGAGGCAAGAAGCAAGCACCAGATCCTCTGGAGTTGGAGTTCAGAAAAGTGTGGGATGCAGAGTATGGAACCTGGGGACTGAACTCGAGTAGTCTCTAAGAACCGCAAATCCTATTAACCACTAAGCCATCTCTCCAGTTCCAAGACACACTTTCAATGGATACACTGACAAGATGCTTAAAAACAGTCTAGGGTCAGCACACAAAAGAAAACATGCAGGAATCATTTTTTTTAATAGACAAAATGTTGACATTTGCCAAGCACAGATAACAAACATTATTATGGTTTATTTTTAAATGTACCTTATCTGTGTGAGTTGAATTCTCCATAATGAAATCTTCTAGAAGGGAACTGTGGAGAGTTTCAGACTATTTTATGCCCTTTCTATAATATCACACTTTAAGTCATGCTCATTTCTCTTTACCGAACTGTTCAAATGATCAAATCTTTGGTATATATGTACTCTAATTTTTACTGTAAATTTTTCTGTTTATTCGAAATGTCCGACAGATAATACAGAATGTGTTTGCTCTATTACACAAGCTATGTGATGACTAACTAAGATATAAATGAGTTTGAAAAACAAAGGAACTGACTTGTGACCTCATTTTTCACTGTTTAAAGCAAACAGGGCCCTCCTGCTCTTTATTTTGCATCATTTACATAGTGTGACCTCTGTGTGGGTCACAAAATGGTAATGTTAGTGTAGTTAGGATGATTAATTGTCTTATTTTAGTTATGAATCACTTTAATTGAGTAGGCAATGTCAAGGAAGTTGAGCCCTCACATTTAGATTTTTTTTTCCAGAGGAAATAGTGTAAGACTATTCTAATCATGGTTAAAAAAAAGCTAATTTTAGCAAGTATTCTTTCATAATAAAATCATAAACAATTTAAAACTTCTGACCTGTCCCTCAAATTATCCCTCTTTAGCTGTGGAAAGTGTAAGGTAATAAAAGAAAGGCCCGTTCTCTGCTTACTAACTAGAAAAATTTAGTTCCCATGGTCTTAATGGAACCCCCTCCCCAAGTGCTTTCATTCATTGACCCACAGCAGAAACATACTCAGAAACAGACCCAGTGACACACAGGTGATGTGCACACACTGTGCCTTCAGATGGCAATTCTCACCACCCTTCTGGGCTCTCAGAATCCCTATTCATTTTGCATTTTTCCATCTTCTGAGGGTGTGGCTTTTAGCTTGGACACTGAGTGCAGGGATCTCACTCTTCCAAACATCATTTTCTTCACTTATTAAGATGAGGGAATGACTGTGTACATCGCCAGAGAACTGCGATGATTAGATGAAATAAAGCACAGGAACTGTTCACAAACGCCTCGTGCTGTGGTTTGAATCAGAGATGCTCCCATTGCCTAATACACTGAACGCTTAGCCTTCACCTAGGGGGTTCTGCAAACGTTAGGAAGTACAACCTACTTGGAGAAGGAAGTTGGTTGAGGGATGTCTTTAAATGTTTCACCTGGTCCCCTGGATGACTTCCTGCCTATAATGTGAGCATCCTCCTCGTCCACATCTTCCCACACCTGTGGCTGTTCTGCCTCACATACGTTGAGAAACACAGAACCAAGCGACCATGGACTGAGCCCTCTGAAACCATAACATAAATAAACCTTCCCTTCCTAAAGCTATTCACGTCGAGTATTTTCTGAAAGCAGTGAAAAGTTCTGATTAATAAACCTGACAATCTTTAGTCTCAAATTTAAAAACCACAATAAATCATTTTAGAAGTCATTAACATTCCTTTTCTTCTTACACGTACTATTATCAACGAAGTTGTTTAAAACGTCATGATTCTGTTGGTGATGGTTTTGCCCTCACCCCCTCTCTCTGACCCACGCTTTCTCATTATCGTCCTCCAACAAGGAGATGAAAAGCAATGATTCCAGCAATGAACAGTGGCTCCCAATTAAGAACAAAGAACAGCAAAAAGATAAATATAGAACTATGTCCAATGTACACACTTCTTTTGAATCAAAAGTCACAAAATAAGACCTTAATATTAAAAGATGAGTCAGAGAGAAGTAGGAGTGGATGGATAAAATCAATATACAGTTTATAGATATATATTTTATTCAATGAAGAAAATGCTACTAAAAAAAGAAGTACAAACATTCAGATGTCTCAGATGAAAATTATTGAGATGAATAATGGGAATTTTGCATTACAGAGATAATGTAATTAGTGTCATAGAATTGTACCTTTGATAATTGTAGCAAATGCAGTTTTGTGGTTCAGAAAGAAGAAGAAACGTTACTGAAGTTATAAAAATACCAACGTTAGGAGCTAGAGCTATAGCTCAGCATCTAAGAGCACGTGTTTCTCATGTAGTGAACACAGGGTCAGTTCTCGGCACCCACAGAAGAGTTCAAAACCACCCACAACTCTACTTGCATAGGATCTGAAGACCTCTTCTGACCTCTCAGGGTACCAGAAATGCATATAGTCTGCATACATACCATCATGCAAAAGACTCATACACAGAAAATTTAAAAATATATACCAACATTGCCATAAACTATACCTACAGCATTTTTTTCATGCATCCAACCCCTAACACATTACCAGAAAATACATAATTTTTTAAACTTTCACAAATTTTTAATACTCTACTTTCAAATGTGACCATTTCCTTCTAGTTTATCTAGAAAGAACAGAAGGGCCATTATATTTTCCTCAAGCCTGATTGTTTCATTTTTTGAATTTGGATAGTGGTGCGTATTCTTAAGACATGTCGGTTGGCATGTAGACATGCCTCCCGTGTGCAACACAGTCATGTAAGTGTACCTTACAAAAGTGTGTCTTGATAAACTCCGTCTCACACTGTTTCCATAAAAATGTAAACTATATTTATAATTTCCTACGCCACATTCCAGTTCTGCACATAAGTGAGAGATCACCATGCCTGGGGTTGCACAGCTGGCAAATTGCTGCGCTGGGATTCCGTGGCTGACAGCTGGCATTCATCAGAGCTCACATTCCTCCCTACCCTGCACACTATGCCTCCCAACCCCATCGCTGCACCTCCGATGTCTTGTTCAGCTGTGAGGAGCGGAAGGGAGAGAGAGGCAGATGAGCTGGCCTTTATCCAGCATTGGCTGTGCATTGATCTTTTATGCCCAAGCACTTTTCTTAGCTCACTTATTCCTCAAAGAATTTCAGAATGATTGATATCATTTGCTCTAATCTGCATGTAAGGAAACTGAGGCCGAGAGAAGTTCGGCTTCCCACACTAAGAAAATCAACCTCTGAGATCCATAGTTCCTGCTCTTTCCGTTATACACATAAGAGTTCATAAAATCAAAGAACAACACATGAGGAAAGGGAGACAGAATTCAAGCTATTCCATTTCATTTATTTCGCACTTTTGTTCGTTGCTTATTTTTAAACTCAGCTGCAAATGGATGAAGAAAGCACTTAGTACTCACGCCACCAAACACCCATTGCTGATGGCTGACCTCACGCAGACCTGTGTTGATGAAAGGTATTTGGCAAATGCAGGTTATGGAGGAAGAGGAAGAAAGTGTTGCAAACACTGAAGCATAGATTCCGGTATCTATGGCTCACAGGAATGTTTGTTTCATCCCAACAGTGCCGTCGTTGTCTGTATCAGTGCGATGTGTGAAAACCACTTAGAACTCTAAAAAGTATTCCACACTTTTTTTTTATCTCTTACACGACTCATCAATACATTTACTCACTCTCTGAGTTTCATTTCTGTTGCAGTCATAACTCACTCTGACCAAAAGCAACTTGGGGGAGGGAAGGGTTTGTTTGTCTCATCCTTCCAGGTCACAGTCCATCCTTGAAAGGATGTCAGCCCAGGAGCTCAAGCAAGAACTTGATGCAGTAACCAAGGAGGAAAGGTGCCTGCTGGTTCTCTCGCTCTTAGCTAGGAACAACCCGGGACCATCTGACCAAGGAATGGTGCTGCTCACAACAGGCTGGGTATAAGGCTGGAGGAGACAGGAGCTCATTGCAGTCAGTCTGCCTGAGGCTGCAGGCTGAGGACAGGATCACCATTTCGGTCTGAGGTTTCAGTAGAGGTCAAAGGTCTCTCTAGTGGCTGGCTGCACTGCTTCTCTGATCTCTCAGCTTTCACCCCCTAATATCTGACTCTGGGCTTTTATTAAGAACAATCAGAATTTGTGCTACAGCTGGTCCCCTCTGCAATCCCACACAGACATGCCCACATTCGAACCTGATAGAGATAATTACTCAATTGAGACCCTTTTGTTGAGGAGATTCTCAGCTGTGTCAAGTTGGCAGTTACTGCCAATTTGGACAGCCTCTGAATGCACAAAACCAAATATTTCCTAGTGATTTGCCTTACGGTTTTCGTGGGGGGAGCTTGAGTACAATTTATTATGATGGTGCAAAGGAATGTTTAATAACTTTCATTTGTATACTTTTATTGAGGTAAAATATCAATTACAAAAGGTTTAACATTTTAGTCTTTTTAGGGCATGTTTAATTGTTACCAAGTACATTCGCGTTGTTCCAACACCATGCCTATCCATCTCCAGAACCCTATTCTTTATCTATTAAACAATGATTCTTTAAGTAGTGTGATCTTATGTAATAGAACTTCCCTGTCTTTTAGGGATGGCTAATATCCTACTGTATGTATAGACCACATGTATTTTTAACCCATATCCATCAATGACTGTTTAAATTGTTCCCCCTCTTTGGCCATTATGAATAATCATACTCTAAACATTGCTATTCCAGTACCCATGCTATTATTTTTTATGCAGAGGAATTTACCAAGGAAGACACTATTTGAGAACTAGCACAGGTGGTTCTGGATTCCACCCCTGGCCTCCAAGCCTGTGAAGGGAAGAGCACTCTGAGATTCTGCATGGCCATTGCTTATAGAGGAAGTCTATGGGACTATCTTTGGTCAGTATCACTCAGAGGATTTCCCACCACT
Source organism: Alexandromys fortis (assembly GCF_014885135.2). Classification (NCBI taxonomy): domain Eukaryota; kingdom Metazoa; phylum Chordata; class Mammalia; order Rodentia; family Cricetidae; genus Alexandromys; species Alexandromys fortis. The sequence goes on from NW_026067927.1 coordinate 19,812,878, forward strand.
ATTGTCATGGTCCTGGCAGAAGGAGGGCGTGAAGGAAGTCTCCTGTAACCTCCCATCTAAGGTCATGGTGAGCTGTATCAGGTTCCAAATAAAGCTACCTTCAAATGCAGGGAGGTTATACTTGCTTGGCATTGTGGAGTATCCAATGATCCAACGAGAGGAGCAGAGCCTTGTTCTATGGGCATCAACTGGGAATGGCACGAGAGTCACCACACTAAGAATCTAAGGTTGTCTAGAATTTGGAGCTGATAAGATGTCTTAGAAACAACTAGAACTGAGTGGCCTCCAAGAATGAGTACCGCTTTAATTACACATGCACCCTCTGGCAAACTACTCAAAGGACTTGGTATAATTAGCAGTCACAACACCAACCAAAATCTAGAAGTAGGCACTGCAATCACTAGTCACACGCATGTGCTATTTTTAAAGCACTCTAAAGACCTTACTGCATGATAACACTTGGAGATCTTTGCTGCAGACTGTCTCCGAGTGTTTGATGCAGCAAGTTCGGGATTTGTTCACCACACAACACACGCTCCCATTCGAGGCTCTGCTGCAATTGGTCACAAACTCCAGGCACAAAACAGGGCTCTTTCACCAGCAGAGTGCTTTGGTTAAATAATGGAGTCCCAGCTTGGGAAAGAGAAGGGCCAGTTAGGGTTATTTCTGTCTTCTTAGGGACCCACGTCTATCAGTGACATCTCATTGTCTGCTTTTGAACCCTGGAGAATAAGTGAGCCTTAACTGAACAAACTGCCTTAAAAAGAAGTTAAGCACAGGCACACGCATGCATGTGCACACACATGGTGGGGGGAGGTGAAACAGACAGACAGACAAACACATACACACACAAACAGAGAGAGAGAGAGAGAGAGAGAGAGAGAGAGAGAGAGAGAGAGAGAGAGAGAGACTGGCAAATACACACACACACACACCACCCTTTATTTATGGACATCTGTTTCTAACCTTTGCTACAAACTTCCTTTCATCTGTGTGGTGGGGGGGTTGCATGTGTCTGTACTTGTGCATACATGTGTGATTAGCAAAATAAAGTACTGTGATGTATATTCATTTTTAAACCACTTTTTTATTTCTTTACTTTCTCAAACATCCTTTCTCATTTTACATACCAATCCTAGTTCCCTCTCTCTCACCTCCTTCTGCTCCCCCCACCTTCCACCCATTTCACTGTAACCCACTCCTCAGAGAGGGTAAGGCTTCCCATGGGCAGTCAACAAAGTCTGGCACATCGCTTTGAGGCGCTCCCCTACTCTATTTAGGTAGAGCAAGATATCCCTCCAAAGAGAATGGGCTCCAAAAAGCCAGTTCACGCACTAGGGATAAAACCTATTCCCACTACCAGTGACCTGACAGACTCTCCCAGCCACACAACTGTTCCCCACATGCAGAAGGCCTAGCTTGGGCTATGCAATAAACCATTTATTTAAATCTAAAATATTACCAATAGCCCCCTTTCTTAGTTAGGATTTCTATAGCTTTGAAAAAAATCATGACCATGGCAACTCTTACAAAGGAAAAACATTTCATTGGGGTAGTTTTCATTGTCAGAGGTTGAGTTTATTAGCACAATGGTACAACATGGTGCCATCCATGCAGACATGGTGCTGGAGATGGAGCTGAGATTCTTACATCTGGACTCGCAGGCAACGGGAGTGGCCTGTCTCACTGGGTGTGTTTGAACATACAGGAGACCTCAAAGCCTGCCTCCACAGTAACACACTTCCTCCAAGAAGGTCACACATCCCAATAGCGCCACTCCCTATGAGTTTGTGGAGGCCATTTTCTTTCAAACCACAACACCTCCTATACCAATATAGGTATCAAAATCTATTCTCTCTTTTCATTTTGTAAAATAAATCCAAGTCTTTTTTCTAATCTCTGTTTAAATTTTTTAAAAATATATAAGCAAACCCAAGTCTTGTTTATAGTTGCTTAGAAGACATGATGAGACCTCTCTTCCAGAAATAAGTGTCATCAATTAATTGTGATAGATATGAGATGTTTTAACTTTGCTTTTATTTTTCCAGTCTTGTTGGGATACACATCACAAAAAAGTGACTGCAGCTCTTACACATATAAAAGGTGTACAACTTAGTGCTTTGACTTGCGTGTTGAGCATATACAACCCCCCCATCTCTAGATTTTGTGTCTGTTGAAAACATTTCTGAGATTTTATTTCATTGTGTTTCAGTAACTTAAATGCAGACTACCATGTGGAAATCCCTCAGTTACTCCTAAGGAAGCTGAACTCCTAACCTTGCATCGCAATGAGGATTTGTGTCCTAAGCTCAGGATGAGGAGCCAAGGATCTGGGAAACATTAGACCATCTACCCTGCTTTGTCTACCAGGCCTGTGAGTGAGCATCACTGAGAAAAAGAAGTAAAAACAGGAAATGGCACAGACTTCGTGGGCAAAATCAATGTGCTGTCGCATGCCCTCTTCCTGTAGGGTTTCTTTAGAGATGTCTGTCAATACAGACTTTCCTTTCATCTTGCTGCATCTCAGTGATTTGAAGACAGGGTTTTCACATCTTAATGGCTCTGAAATTGGGATGTGTCTTATGACTGATAGTTGTCGACCCGGCAGGAGTTGCGACACCACAAACAAACTTGTGACTGTGGTCACATTTTGCTGGAGAGTGAAGAAAGAAGAAAGGCTTTGAATAAGGTAGATTCGTTCTTTAGCTTTGTGGTGCATCAGATTCACACTAGGCATGGGTTAGGACGGATCGCTGGATACTTTCCACAGGAGGGAAATACATGGAGTAAGAACAGGACCCGGCATAAGAGCCATGGAATAGTAAGGAGGAAGTGAACACTGGGTGCTGGAGTAAATAGAGGCTCAAAGACCATCAAAGCTGTAGAAAATGAATATTCAAGAAGATAAGAGATTTTACCTGGCAGGAAAGAGGTCATGATCACGGACCTAGGAGTGAGGTTTATTCCTTGCTCTCCAGATGTGCTAACCCTGTGATTTCTCCAGCTCTGCGAAGCTCAACTACATATTCTGTGGTCATGGGAAACAACGGTCACCCTCCCCTGTATGCACAGAGAAGGAGGGGGAGAGTGTGGGAGAGGAATATTGAGGAGGATATGGAAAGAATGAATGAGAGCAAATAGAGTCGGGGTGAGAGGGAAAACACACAGCTGTAGGTAAGAGAAATAATATAAAAAGAAGCCCACAGTAGAATAGGTAAGCAATGTGAAATCAAAAGATGACAATTAAAGATCAGTGCAGGAGTGGAGGTTTTTTTTTTTTTTTAAAGTCAACGTGAAATGGAAGTAAAGCAAAAATACATTATCAATGTCCCTTCTCTGCTTACAGCCCCAAGAGGTGTCCCTCTCCTCTATGGATGTAAGTCCCAAGCAGGCTCAAAGGACCACAATTTGAGCTGGATTCTCAAAACACTTCCCAGACGTAGCCATAGCTGAAGAGGAGCTGGATCTTGCTACTGAATTTACATTTATCAACCTCCAAAAAAAGCAAGGGTCTTATAGGTGGCTTGGCTCTTAAATTAGGTACTAGCGTTACTCTTCATCTATTCCCCTATTAATCCCCTAGACTTTGTGTTGCTATTAGCAACCAAAACAGCTTTCTTACACAAGAAAACTTATTTAACTAAATCCATACCAAAAAAGGTCTCTCTAGAGTGCTCTATGCCATTCAAATCAAACGCATGGCAATCACCTTAGGCACTAAAAGATATGTTTACACACTCATCAAATTATTTCTTTGGTGTTGGTGGGACTTGGGTACCAGTAATAGTGAAGTCCCCCCACCCCGGGTGACGGCTGTGGAATAAACACACTTCTAAATTCATATGTTTAAGGTTTAATGCCACACCCCTACTGCATTTTGATGTCTGGAAGCATGGGCTTTAGGGGCTAACTAAGCCATAAGAAAAAAGTTCTTATGAATAGCTTTATTATATATTAGAGGGAAGTTGCCTCTGCATTGTGGGCCCTTTCCGACACACATGCCGTTCCTGCCACGCGTGTTGCTTCCAACACGCGTGCTCCACGTGTGTCCTTTCTGGCACAATTGTCGTTTCTGACACACGTGTCGCTTCTGGCACACGTGCTGTTCCTGACACACGTGTCGTTTCCGACATGCACGTGTCGTTCCTGGCACGCGTGCCGTTCCTGACACGCATGTGCCTTCCTGAAATGCATGCTGTTTCTGATATGCATGCCAAGTCTGGCACCTGTGTCGTTTCTGGAACATGCGTACTTTCTGGCACACGTGTCCTTTCTGACACACATGCCGTTCCTGACAAGCATGTCCTTTCCGGCACGCGTGTCGTTTCTGGCACACCTGCTGTTCCTGACACGCGTGTCCTTTTTGGCATGTGTGCCATTCCTGACACGCATACCGCTTCCAGCACTGTGTCCTTTCCGACACGCGTGCCGTTTCTGGCACACATGCCGTTTCCGGGACTCATGTTCTTTCTGGCATGTGTGCTGTTCCTGACACGCATGTCCTTTCAGGCAGTGTGTCGTTTCTGGCATGCGTGCCATTCCTGACACACATGTCACTTCTGACACGTGTGCCCTGGGCGTGTCGTTCCTGGCACACGTTTCACTCATGACACACGTGTACCAGGTGTGTCGTCCCTGACACGCGTGTCCTTTTCGGCATGCGTGTCGTTTCCTGCGCTGTCATTTCCTGCACACGTGTCCTGTCTGGCACGCGTGCCGTTCCTGGCACGCATGTCCTTTCCGGCACGCATGTTGTTTCTGGCACGCGTGCCATTCCTGAAACACATGTCGCCTTCTGACACCCGTGCCGCTCCTGACACGTGTGTCCTTTCTGGCACGTGTGATGCTTTTTTTCTGGTACGCTTGATGCTTTGCCATGTGGGCAAATTTGCAGAGGCGACATGAGGAACCTGGATGCTGAGCAATTTTACCTTAGTCTTTCCTGTTATTTAAACCACCAAGTCTGTTATGGTTTTGTTGTAGTGACCTTAGCTAAGAAAGAAACTTCAGTGTGCACCCATGGCTGAGAAATCTGTGACCCATGAGAAAGTTAAAAGACATTGTTAGAGAGGTCGAGCATGCAAACGGTATGACTGAAGAACATTATTTTCTAATATCAGCATCCTTGGCTGGGAAGTAACTGTAATACTGAGCCTTCCTCAATGGGTCACTGGGAGGGGGTAAATGGGATTAAGTGATGCTCAGGAATAGTCTTTGACAAGATACTGTAGAATTTTAGCTTATAGTAACTTGTCTATTGGAAATGTTAGCTACTGGTTCAGAGGTAAGTAACTTTTCTTATAAACCATAAAAGCACAAATAACAGTAAAAACGTAAACATTCAAAAGTACAACTGCTATATAACCCAGAAATCCTACTACTTGGCTTAAATACAAAGGAAATGAGATCAGTATTTCAGAGAGACATCTGCTCAGCCATGTTTTCTGCAGCACTGTTTGTGGTGTTTGCAGTATGGAGGCAGCTACATGTTTGGCAATAAATGGATGGACAAAGGAAACGTTTCACGTGCATACATCAGAATGCTATTCAGCTCCTAAGAGGATGAAATCCACTTATTATTTGCTCCATTATAGGTGAACCAGAAGAGTATTATGTTAAGTGGAATGATCCAGGCACAGGCAGACTAGCATTCCATGGTCACATGCATTCGTGGAATCTAAAGCCATTGTCAAAGTAGAATAGAGGTAAGGTGAGGCGGGCAAGGATAAGGCGAAGGTGGGCGGGAGGGCTAGACCAGTGAGTTAGAAAAGAAAAATAAATTCTAGTATTTTTTACCTGGTAGACTGACTATTAAAAAATAGCACACTATTTATTTCAGAATATCTAGAAGAAAATATTTTGGATGATCTCATTATAAAGAAATACTAAAATTTTTCAGTTTGGGGGTATGTAATTACCATTGGTTATTACCTAACATATATCTATATGGATACTTCACACTGTGTGCCACAAGCTTGCACAGCCATTATGTTTTAATCACAAAAATATTTTATAAGTAGTGGAAACCCTAAAAAGTTTGACTATCATGGACAACACATTCCTGAGTTCAAGCCTCCCCCAGAGCTACCCACTCACTGACACAGCACAAGTGTCTGAACTGTTCAAGATGCTTTGGTCAAGCAATTGGCTGTATTTTTGTAACATACTCAAAAATAACAATCAAATTATTCTTTAGATCCTTGAGTTCCACAAACACCCTTATTTCTGTGCAGAAGTAAAGAAATATTAATTAAAAGGGAAATGGAATCATGCTCCATGTAAATTGTATTCTGTTCTTCTGAGAAGCAGGAAACCATCTAATTCCTTATTAGGCAAAATCTGGCCCAGGAGTGCCACCCCAGACCAGCTAGAATGAAATACGTCTTTCAGCAGAATTCCCCAGTGATGTCCTCAAGAGTGAGAATCTACCTACGTTAGGTCTCCTTGGTAAGGAAGTCATTTTGATCACTGCATGTTTAAACCTGGGTACTGGGGCTGTGTGGTCTGCTTAGCAGGCAATTTAGTCTGTTTTGAGTGTGGTGGGATTCTTATAGCAAAGACTTATGAGACCTTTTGGTGGTGATCCTGAGAGCCCCATTCCCGGCCCCATCCTTTGACAAGGAAGCTGGAGCCTGGTTGCTGGAGCTCCCTCCCTAAAGAAGGGTGTCCAGACAATGGATGAACATGCCCTGCTTCAAAGACTACAAAGCTTTCATTCCCATTTCAATCACAAACTCCATAGCATATCTATTCTGGTCGGTGGGTCTTTTTATCCTGCCCTGCAAGGATGCATGAGAGTAGCCCAGTCATCAAAGCAGGCTCAGTGGTTGCTTATTCCCCAGACTGCTCTCTCCTGCAGGGTAGCCTTCTGTTCCAGATCACCATCAGGAGGACAGACATATCAGGACATAATCTTTAGTCCCTCAACCAAGAAAGTAGGAGAGGCAGAGCTTTGGAGTTAGTGTTACTTCCAGTAAGAAAACCCAGGAGGGTGAGATGACTTTGCAGATCCACGTATTTCTTTCATAAAGCCGCCAACCTGACTTCATTCCCTTGAGCTCACAGTACAAGGAGAAAAGTGGCCCCCCCAAAGTTGTCCTCTGGCCTCCATATAAACACTCTGACACGTACACGCATGCATACACACATAATAATAATAACTATTGTTAATAATAAAATTTTCAATATAATAAAGCATATATTCTAGGTATTGATTTAGAGACATAATTTCTCTGTGTGTAATGATAATAACACAGTTACCAGGAAGAATACGAAGTAAGGAACGCTGATCTACCAAGGACAGTTGCTCTCTGAAGCTAACAGTCTATGACTGGATTCACACTGTCATTCTCAAACGTCACATCAGACTGTGGTAATTCATTGCTAACCAAGATTTTTTTATTACATGTTATTTGTTTGTTTGTTTTTGTTTGTTTGGAGATGGGGATTGAAAGAGTCATTTCTTTCTCCAACAGTGAGAGTCCTTGAGAGTGAACTCAGGTTATCAGGTTTGACTGCAAGTGCCTTTACCTACTGAGCCATCTTGCTGGCCCGTTTATCCAAGTTTTAATGAGGTAAAGTTCCTGAAAGTAAAATGTATCCATTTTCAGTGCACACTGTGTTGAGATTTAGAGAATTCGTGCAATGATAGCATATTTCTTTCACCTCCAAATGTTCCAATCCCCATTTCTATAATCATCCACAGGCAACCACGGCTGTGCCTCTATAGCCTTGCCTTTTATAGAAATTGGATTTTCATGAGGTCAGGAAACACGTAGTCATATAAGTCTGACAAGCTGCACTTGAGTGTAATGTTTTAAACATCTGCTGCATAGATCCCAAAGCCATTCACCTTCTCATTGTAGAGTGGTGTCTCATTGCATGTGTCTCGTCCATTCAACAACCAGGGAGGTGTTTAGATGGCTCTGGCTCCGAGCTGCTACCGTTTGGGCATTTGTCTTTAGCCCCGTCTGTTGCTCCTGAAAAGTCAAAGCAAAAGCTAGACACAGAAAGGCAGGATCTGACCATAATAAAGGTTACAGGTGGAAATCCAGGACATCACCACGTGCGGTGGCAACAGTCTGAACGACCTTTTCCCTAATCTTGCGAAGAAGACAAAGTCTCTTATCTTAGTGCCTGGGCACAGCACAGCATAGAGCTGTTCTCAGCCTTCCTAATGCTGCCTAATACAGTTCTTTTAACAGGGTTCCTTTCATACAGCGGCTCCTCATGTTGTGGGGACCCCAACGTAAAATTATTTTGTTGCTACTTCATAACTGTAGTTTCGATACTTAATGAATCTTAATGTAAATGTCTGATAAGAGACCTCTGCGATAAGGTCATTCAACCCCCAAGGGGTTGCGACCCACAGGCTGAGAACCACTGCACTAGACCTATTTGCCAGGGCACTTAGGAAAACAAGCAAATTAAAGGTACCCAGACCAGAAGAGGTGTTTGTACCTATGTTCACAAAAAATTATGTAATATGTATAAACTTCCAGATTTCCTATAGGAGAAATATTAATAAATGAATTCAATAAAATTTCATGATACACAGCCAATACCAAAGTCAGTTATGTTTCCATATGCTAATATAAAATATTTAAGAAAGAATAACTTTTAATCACATTTATAATAGCATATTTTAAAAATCAGAGCAAGATATTGAAAATTTCGTCCACTGCAATCTGTTGCATTTTGATAGTATGCTGTTGTTGGGGTTTTCTAGGGTTTTTTTTTTAAGAATGTGTGTGGGTTTCTATGTGTGGGTTTCTACATGTGTGTGAGTTCAAACCTCTTGATGCAGGTTCTGGGAACAGAACATGGGTCCTATGCAAGAGTAACACATGATCTTGAGTGCGGAGCCATCTCTGCAGGCCGGCTTCTCTCTTCCTAAAGGAGACCTGTTAGCGTGTCATGTGTCATGAAAAGTGCCTTTGCCCTCAGCGTGATTAGTCTAACAGAGCAGACGAATGGTTTCTCAAATTTACCTTTAAGTTCCCAAGGAACCCGAGACCTCTTGCATCACTTCTACTACCAAGTGATGTTTGCAAAACATCCGCGCCCAGACTCTTTCTCCTGAGCGACAAAGTGGTGCACAAAGGTGGAGGGACACAGAAGCCCACAGCGGTGCTCACGAGATGCAATTCTAGGAACTGTCTTGTACTTGTCAGAGTATAATATTTACATAAGGATGAACCAAGAGCTGTTCATGTTTCATCTTAAACCACAGCCTCTACACCTTGTCTCTTTTTTAGTAATGAATTTGATAAAAGAACTCAAACTCTGACTTGTTCTCACAGACATTAACTATATTCTGATTCCATGCAAGCAAAGCAAACAAAGGCTTTACTGGAAGTTTAAACTCTCCCCCAAGATACTGAGAAATGTAAGCAGTTCACTGTTGTTTAAAGAACTCTGGGATGTTTCGATAGATACATGCAACACAACAGCCGGGTGTATATTTTAATTAGTTTAAATGTAGGCCCATGGAACACCCTCAGAGATACAAGATTGCCCACCGTTCAGATTCTGTGCGAGCATTCCTGATAGTATCTCGTCCAATTATTTAAGGAAATTAAAAAATAATCTTCATCAGCTGCTCATATTGTGTCCTCCATGTCCAAAGAGGCTCAGCTTTCTTTCAAAGCAGTTCTAAAGGTCTGCCATTCTAGAGTCATTAGGGAAAACACTAGCCATTGCTTCAAGTTTCTGCAACTTCATCAAGTAAGCATGTGCGAAAAGATGAGTGTCTGCTACCCCAACCCCAACCCACCTCCGTCAACACATTTGTGTACAAGAGGGAAGGGAAATGAAAGACCACACCTTAAACCAACAATAAAAAGTCAATTAAATATTTTCTTCTACATCGTATTCCCTGTCTACCTTTTAGCTGGGAACCAGACAGAATGACAAGCGACGACGAGGCCCTGTCTCCCTTGCTCTCCTCCCCAGTGTGGACACGCACAAAGGCTGCCCTTTTCCTGGTCAGAGGCCTTCAAAGGCGGCACTTTGTCTCTGCTTCTAATTTCCTCTGTCTGTCCAAACCCCTTATTAGGTGAGGAAAAGAAGAGGGAGCGTGTCTTCCTGTAATAATTCCCTGATAGCCCACTATCACCGAGGGCCAGCCACCTAAAACCTCGAGTGGACATTCAGAGGGTTTTTCCCCCCTACATTGACAGCCACATTCCCGGGAACCTAATTGAAAACTGCAGGGTTGCTCTGCTCCACAGTGCCGTTCTCTGAAATATCTATGCCACCTCCACTGGGTTTTTATCAATCTCGAGGGTAGAAGCTCTCACTGGGAGGTGAGTTTCACTAACCCTCATTTTATAAGTAGAAGAAAAGAAGCCAGAGCAAAGAAAATATATAGGCCACTCTCCTGAAAGTCGTATATCAGCTCAGGCAATTTCTTGCTCCCTATCGAAGACTAATTTTCCCTGTGAACCCAGAGAAAACCAGGGTTGCCTCTTTCATGCAGCACAAAAGAAGGGTGTCATTCATACACACCAGTCCACGTAGGACTTCTGAGTCAATGTGGAATACAAAAGGACAATGGGGCTGGGGTGAGACAGAACAGACTTGAAAGCAGACTTACAAGGGGAAAGGACCCAAGAGACCCTTTAATAGATGCTCAGATCAGCCCAGAGTCTTTCCGACAACAGTTTTCTGTACTGGAACTGTCCTTAAACATGCATGAATGGGCATCCCGGATTAGTCAATTATCTGAGACATTTTAAAGTTAATTTCTCTAAGTTTTCTGAAGTTTGGTTTATAATTCTACAACACGAAGAGCACGGGCCACCATGGTTTTTCTTTGTCTCCCAAGTGCCCGGTGTGACAGCTGAAAATTTCTCCACAGAGCAAAAGGAGCATAAAAGGGGGTGGAGAGTTCTGCTTCCACCTCAGGAAACTCAGACAATGCCGGTACATGTTCTCTAAGCCTTTTCAAGACATCTCTCACCACATAGCTTTTCTGCAAAATCAGCACTTAATGGTGCTTATCTGAACTAAGTGCACAGAGTATACGAACTCCTAAAACAGGCAAAGGCAGGAGCGATGATGGTTCAGCAGGTGAAAACCTGGCCCTAAGAGACTGACAGCCTGATTTCCATCCCAAACCCATGGGGATAAAATGGACACTCTTGGTGCTTATCTGTAATCAGAGCAATTTTATGGGAAGATGGGAGACAAAGACAGGAGAATTGCCCATAAAGTCACTGGAGAATACATCAGGGTAGAAACAAGAAAGAGCTCAACAAGGTAGGAGAGGATGCAACCCCTCAAAGTTATCCTCAAACCTCCACACTTGCACCATGGCATGTGTGCACACATGGACACACATACACAGATAAATCAGTAATGATAGTATTTATTTTAACCACGTTGAGCTGGGAATCCTAGGTCATGCCTATAGCCCTAGCACTTAAAAGACTGAAGAAGGAAGATTATCAGGAGTTCAGACCAGCTTGGGCTGCAGAGCAAGTTCTAGGCCAGCCTAGGCTAAAAAGCAAGTAAGACTTTATCTCAAAAAAAATTTTTTTTTATAAGAGAAGAAGAATAAGAGAGGGTAATGGGGTAGGTAAAATGTTCATTTGCATGTATACAGTTACCAAAGATAAAAAAATAGTTTTAAATAAAAATATTTTGAAAAGTTGGTTAAAATTGCACATGAAGTAGCTTGTTGGGTTATCTTGCCTTAGATATTTTTGGTGAGTTTTGTCAATGTTCAATAAAAATGCATATTTAAATTCAGCAGAGCTCAGCAAAATAGGCCTTTTCAGTTCAGCCTCTGGTTCTTCTCGGGGCCAGCGTGACCCGGATAGAAGAAAGGCAGAGTGACAGAACCTGGCCTGGAGCCATTCTCTGAGCTGATACTGCTGTTCCAGCACGTGGGGCTAAAACCACTATTGATTGTAGCCCTGATTTCTTCAAAATGTCAGGGACATTTTACACTTTTCCTCTGAGGCACTAAATATCAGGCCTGCCATTAACCAGATTGTGATAACAGACGCAGATAAAGCCCACTGCCAAGCGCGCAGGTAAAGTACCTCTTCAAAGGTCACTCTGCCGCCCCAGCACGGTGTAATGACCCTCTTCTTGGAGGGCTGCTGATGTCTTACAAAAGATAGCCTGGTCCAGCTCAGCAACTCCCGCCTCCCCCTGAAAGTACGTTTCACTACAAGCGACTTGGAGGGCTGAATCCCTCCTCTTCTAAGAATCACTGGACAGAGCAAAAGCCTCGTAATTAACTCTCTCTGTCTCCCATGTCCACTAAGACCCTCCCTCCGCAGTCCAAGCGGCCTCCCTTCCTGTATTGCAGGAAGCCAGTTAAGCCTATTTTGCTGGGCTAATGATTATCCCTGGGAGTCCTTTTCTGAAAGAAATTTTCCTAGACCATGTAGAGAAACAAGGTTTCCATTGCACCCTAAACCCACAGGCCTAGATAGACAGGACTGTTCCTTTTTATGGTGAGGATAACTTCACGCTTTGATCCCATATCTTGGCCTAAAACTCCATCCTCTGACCCACCGGCATGGAAACAATGGCTGAGAATCCAAGAGAACTCTTCTGAGACTGAGCATGTCAGCTCCTTTGAGTACAACTGAACATGGCCTTGACCATGAGCCTCAAAATCTTCTCTTTCCTTTTATCCAGGACCCACACACCACTGTGGACCCACATATCGCTGACAAGGTCACCTTGGACATTGATCTGCTCCCTTTGGAGTTCTTCACAATGATCAAGGTCATCTCAAGAAAATGGCCACCTCTGGCGGTCTCTAACATAATCCCTTACTCTGTTTTCCCAGAGTTGCTCACAATCATCTGTAACTCCAGTTCCAAGAGAGCCAACAACCTCGTCTACACATGGTGCACCACACATATATATAAGCAGGCCCTCACATATACATATAAAATAAAAAATAAATGAAGCTTTCAAGATAATGACTGCCTTGTATACCTTTTGTATGAGGCGTCTGGATATAGTTAAACGACTGTAACGTCTTCAAACCTGGTTTTTAACCAGAACCGGTCTACTTATTAAGCCACTGTGCAAATCAGGTAAAGCCTGTTAAATTCAGTGGAGATACAAGGAAACCAAAGTATGTTTCACGCTATTGGCCCAGGACACAAAGAGCCACCATTGTTAAATAGCATGTGCTTGATGTCGTTAAATTTTTATACCATTTGACTATAATTTTGGCACATTACATTATCACTATAATCACGGTTTCCAGCAATACTATAAAAATGTCTAGAAGCCAAGGCAAGACGATGATTAATGAGTGTGTGCTTGAACTCTGACCATTACACGGTAAGGGGCTGCAACTGGTTTCCCTGCATTCAAAAATCACCTGGCTCACATTTGCTCATTCTTCGCAGAATGGCTCGAGAAATAGCTACTTATTTTTGGTTTTTGCTTGTTTTTTTTTTTCCACTTAGGAAGTGAAGATAATGTTGCAAGTTGCTAATGAGGAAGAAAGGAAAGAGTTAAAACGTTTGCAAGATTTTATTTTTAATTGTGTGCGTATATGTTTATGTGCACACATGCGTATGGGGTGTGTGTGTGTGTGTGTGTGTGTGTGTACACACATGGGTAGAGGTGCCTCAGAGGCCAGAAAGTATGTCAGATCTCCTGGCACTTGACTTCCTACTTCCAAGCATTTAGGAGCCACCCAAAATGTGTTCTGTTCTGGAAAGCAGACTCTAGTCCCCTGCAAAAGAAGCAAGCATCTTTTACTGCTGAGCCATGTCTCCAGGCCCTTCTGAGTTCTGGACACCACGGCACTCAATCATTCTCCTCACATCATCATCCTGCATCCCGTACAGTGATTTCCCATGACAACCAAAAGCACAGAACTCAAGGACCATGAATTCACTAAAGTCTGGTATGACAAGCTGAAGCCCAGTTTGGGAAGACTTTCAATTCTAAGCCTAAATATTTAGATTTTTGTTTTAAAGCAAGATTTTTAGATGATACTGGATGAGAGTGTAGTACCAGAAGAGGCCCAGAGCCTATGTTCTTGACAACAGCACATATCTAATGCCCTGTGTCCAGAACTGTGCCTTTTAGGATGTCAGATTCTTAGTTTTCTCATCTCCCAGTTTAAGAATGGTGTGACATACACCTTGCACTTTGCACAGTCTCCAGGATATGAGTGAAGGTCCTGAGACACGTATCAGTTTTGAGCTTATCTTCCTTGGAGCGTACATCCTTAACTCAGAAAGTAACTTGTCTCTCCCTGCTCCTCTCCCCCCGCCCTGCCCACCTCTGCATCTCTGGCTTTCAGACCACAATGGGACACCCATCCTCACAACCATGTCTCCAACAATGCTCTACACTGAACTATCTCCTGCTGTGAGCCTCTGAGGTTCTGTCCCTCGAGGTCCTCCAATACTCACACCTCAGAATCGCTGTCACTTTCTCAGAGAGAAGCTCCTATTAGAGTTGTGTCACCTTGCTTTACTCTGCTTTAGTTTGCTCCCATGCCTACCACTCTCACGGTGTCTTGCCCATCTGTATGACTGCCTATTCGTTGTCATCTCCCTGCTCTAGAAGGTGAGACCCTCGAGAGCTGAAAACTTATAGGCAGTAAACAGTTCCCAGGTTCCTCCTCCCAACACCTCTCATACGGGCCAATTCCCGCATGCCAATCACCCACAGTAACCTATTCACACCTGGCTTCCAGGAGCCGCAGAAAATTTCAGAATCGCTCCTCCGCCTGCGTCCCTTCGGTTGTTCCCCACAGCTCTGCCAGCAAGCCCAGATTCTTGATCAAGCTTACAATAGTCTCCTCCCCAGTCCTCTGTCCCAGCCAACACTGACTTGTGAAACCTTCCACTTGCCCCACTGGGTCTGGCCCATGATTAGCACATCAGGCAACAGTTACGCTTAAACAAATGGCTGGAATTCGGTAACTAACCAGAGATAGCGCCACAGAGCGCAGATGGTCATGAAGAGGAAAGTCTGAACGCTGAGGGGTTGGTCCCTGAGCTGGCATAGATGTGAGGGACAATAAGGCCAATGGCCGAAGATAAGGACATGGGGGGGGGTCACTCCTCTCTTCTGTTTGATTTCATTATGAAAGAAGGCTGGGGTTTTGATTTTAGGGCTCTCGGAAGTGGCACTGAGGGAGAAAGCAAAATAAGAGGTGAAACCCAGTGACCGAGCCCTAGTCACCATATTAATAGTAGACTACACAGAAAACACTCTGCTGTCCCTAGGTTAAGTAGCAAGAATTCCCTGAGTCCCCAGATGCTATAGTGAGTGAGTGAGACACTAGGGGCCTGTCAGAGGCAATGCACAAGCCAGGGATTCTACAGAGAGCTGGGTCTGCAGACAAAGAACAGTAATACGCAAGCACTGACTTTGGCGGCAGAGTTGGAACTCAAGCCCTGCATTTTCTACCTCTACTCCCCAGCTCTTATCATTGGGTTAAGACGCAGTTGGTGGTGAGACAGCCAATATCCAGCCTCCTTTTGGGTTTGGGGTTGGGCATAGGGCAGCACTCAGACTTACTGAGGGCTTCTTAGTGCTGGGAACTCAACTTCAGACTATGTCATCCTTACTAGCAACTCTGGTTGCTATCATCACTCAAAAAGGTCTGTGGTTCAGGTTTATGTAACACCAGTGGCATCACAGTGATGCGGCCCAAATCCAGGGTGTCTACTATCTCTTGGGGTCATCCCATCACAGTGGGTTCTGACCTGGGAACTCCAGACACTGCGAGTTAAGATTGAATCTCCTATTCCACATTTCTACTGTCTTAAGCATTTGATATCTAATCATTATCAAAAGGAATACCAAATTATGTTCTACTAAACCTGGACATAACTGAAGAAGACAACAGTTTAAGCAGACACAACATCAAATAAGCTCACTTTTAAAGTAAAATAAAAATAAGTTCAAGCTCTTTCGGCCATCTTCCCGCGCCGCCACCATGGTGCGCATGAACATCCTGGCCCATGCTCTCAAGAGCATCAACAATGCAGAGAAGAGAGGCAAACGCCAGGTCCTCATCAGGCCCTGCTCCAAAGTCATCGTTTGGTTCCTAACCATGATGATGAAATTCACATTGGTGAATTTGAAATCATTGACGACCACAGAGCTGGGAAGATCGTCGTGAACCTCACCGGCAGGTTGAACAAGTGTGGAGTGATAAGCCCTAGATTTGATGTGCAACTCAAAGACCTAGGAAAATGGGAGAACAATCTGTTCCCATTCCGTCAGTTTGGCTTCATTGTACTGACCACCTCAGCTGGCATCATGGACCATGAAGAGGCAAGACGAAAGCACACAGGAGGGAAAATCCTGGGATTCTTTTTCTAGAGATGTAAAACATAAATAAAGGGCCTTTATGGACTGTGAAAAAAAATAAGTTCAAGTCGTGGAAACACTTTTGATATGATAGGTTTCTCCTTGACCCCTCTAATCATTTCCAAATTTGTAATTTCTTCCCCACACCAATTCATTCATCGGCTGATAAAGCACAGCCTCCCATTTTTCACTCACTATTTCCGTCAATCATATACATTCTGACTACCTATTACTAAGTGCAAACACTAGTCATGGTTCTGAAAATAGAAGGCCTAACAGGGCAAGACTCTATCCATGAAGAAATTTACAGACTAGTAGGGAGTACTGAGAGTAAACTGGCAAGTTGGTTGTTATGGCAAAATGTCCTATGAGTGGTAAAGGATAGAAAAGGGGGGATGAGGAGGGCAGGAAAGGGAAAAATAGGAAAATATGAGATACAGTAGGGAGGATGCATCAGAGCAGTGACTGAAAAAGATAAGGAGGTGAAAACCAAGACATAAGATACAGGAGGGTTCCAAATGGAATATTTTGATGCCAAGAATTTTCTAAAGGGGGTATTTAGTCTGAGTTTCATTTGGCATGCAGAATTACCTAGGTTATAAAATTACAGAATTATAAAGATACAGAAGATACGCACTTTGGTTAGACTATCTTAAGTCCAAGTCACCTCTCCATCCTTTGCTCCCACTGACTGCATTGAGGGAGGTCTCCCCACAGCTAAGACCCATTGCACAAAAGGCTTCAGGGCCACTATCTGCTCAGTTCCTGGTCCCTGAGACTCCTTTCTGGTCCTTCAGCCCATGCTTTGGGTTCCATTTTAATTAAGAAAATAACCTAAAGTCATGTTCTTGTTTCTATTAACATAAGTACTAAAGCTTGAGCTAAATATTTGATTTTTTTCCTGCCTCTGCTCACCATCAGCCTACCCTGGCTTTCCTTCTGCCAAACCCTACCTCTCGCTGATCTTGTACCAAACCAGCCATCGTGAAAGATCTGACTGTGTTTACGATCATCCCTCATGCTTGACTCTGCCCATAGGATGAACTTGACCCAGAACACATTTGACAAGGTGTTCATTGGGAAATACCTCGAAGGTATTCTTACTCATCAGCCACCATCCCATTCCCAAGCCACAAACCACTGCTCGCCTATTTCCAATCTGCTAGCACCTCCCTCCACCCACCCCAGCTGAAAATGAGATTCCCAAGGACAGACAACCCCAAGATCTGACAAACACCAATGTGTTCATGAGACTTACATTATTTCCAGGCTCAAATTTATCTGACAACAGGATCCGGTTGGATGGTGCAACCACGAATTCATTTCTTACCCAAGTATTCCCTTGTGAAGGGTATTTGACAAAGTAAATTTATGTAATCACAGCAATAATAAAGCTTTGATTTTTTTATTTAGCTCTAATTTGATTGACCTTGTTCAATAGCAACATGAATCTGTGTTAGTTAGCCTTGAGCATGCCCAAGTTTATAAACTTCTGCAGAGATCATGAGGATTCCTCATTTACATTATGAGCTCAGCATGAGTTAATATTCCTACTCAATTATCGTCCTCCATCTAGGATCTAGAGGTTTCTTTCCTTTTTTCTGATATTATTTTAAGTCCTCTTACAGTTTGATGGTTTCCTTTGCATCAGGCTTGATGCCAGAAATGTTCTAGCCTAAATTTCAGTGGGTAGGTAGAAGCTATCTGAGCAGACCAGTGCAGAAGAGGATCAGCTCTTGGGCCAAACTTCCCTTTCCCTAAACCTAAATCTCTCACCCATCCTCTGCCCCCACGGTCTTGATTTCAGAGCTGCTCTAGCTTATACACTAAGCTAGCTATCTTATGAACTTCCTAACCACTGATGCTTCAACAGCTAGTTCCAGGTTATATATATTTCCAAGATTCTTAGATGCCTGATGCCATTCTGAATGAAATGTATTGTCTAGTTCCTATTACTAATTTCAAATGCAAAAATATAGTTTTATATCTTTGGTCATTATACTTCTAAATTTTGTCTTCTGAATTCCCAGGACTTAGAGAAATTTTTGAGATAACTTTTAATGTTACAATTATGTTCAGTATGTCCCTTTTCTCTAATGTTTTTTGTGAATGTTTCAATTTTTTTTGCTTGTTTCTTTTGCATCAACTACTGCTCCAAAGACCATAAAAGGACAATGACAGAATCTGATATCGGGTTTTAATAAGAAATGGCTTTAATGTTTAACCCTTTAAAATATCATCTGCCATTTTTGGAATCAGCGTGTATTATTTTTCAGTAACCTCCTTCTCATCATTCTCTCTTACAGTTATCCACAATAGCTTTGCCTTTTATTGAATAGCTTTTCAGCTGCGATTGATATGCCTTGGATTGTTGATATAATAAAATATGTTGATAAAATCCCTGATTCTGAAGTCCTTGTGTTACTGGAATGCATTTCATTTACCATATCATATAATTTAAAAAATGGATATCTGGGCTCAGACATCTAATAGTTTATTTGAAATACTTTCTTTTATATCTGTAATTGGAGTCCATCTAATTTTCTCTTGTGTGCTATCTTCATGATACTTTAGGCAGTGAATTAAAGATATATCATCTTTTCCTGCAGACTGGAATTATTTAAATAATGTAAGAATTACATGATGTTTGAATTTAGATTAAATGCAGCAGTAAAACCATCTGAGCCTGCCACCCTATTTGGATATGGTTATTGGACTATTCATAATTTTTTTATTTTGGGTCAAATTGGATATTTTGTGTTTTGATAACAAACTAAGCATTTCACAAAAAAATCTTTGAACATGTATTATCATTGGTTTGTGTGAGATGCCTTAAATATAAATCTTAAGGCCTGTCTCTATTTGAAGATTATAATGTATTAATAGCACCTAGTTATCTTCTCTCCATGTGTGTCTTTCTGTGTCTGTCCTCTCTCCCTCTGCCTCTCTCTCTCTCTCTCTCTCTCTCTCTCTCTCTCTCTCTCATTCTGCCTCTCTCTCTCTCATACACACACACACACACTCACACATTCAGTTTTACTAGTTGTTGTCCATTTCAAAGACCATGTTATTTCAAGTCCTGAAAAAATGTGTATTTTGCCTCATATTACATGAACTATAAAAAATATTGCAAAAATTAATGAAGTGGCTTGCTTTAAGGTAAAAGCTAATTTTTATCTCATGTAAGAGATAAAATGTGCAGTCTAAGACTGGCCTGTCACCCCACTAGCATGTTAAGTAACACAGACTTGGTCTTCACACCCAGGTCCCAAGTGCTACCTTCCATTCTTGTGGTCCTTGTTGTACGAGTGGCTTCTGGAGTTCTGGCTCATATACAACAGCATACGGAACAATGGAGAGCTAGAAGGATCATGTCATGAACAGTTCAGCTCCCTTTATTTTTCTTTCCAGAACTTCTAGACCACACTTACATTTTGTAACACCTTAACATTGAATCAGAGTGTAAAGCAAGGGCTATTGAGGCTGGAGAGATGGCTGAGAGGTTAAGAGCATTTACTGCTCATGCAGAGGATCCAGAGTTGGTTCCCAGCATCAGCATGCACAGGAAAGCTCACAACTATCTACAACTCCAATTCTGGGGAATCCATCTCCTCCTCTTCTGCCTCTTCAGGCACCATTATGCTTGTGATGCACAGACAGACATGAAGGCAAAATGAAGACACATAAAATAAAAATAAAGAAATGCCTTCTACAGCAAAGGATGTTCAAAAATGCACTTACTTAACTTTGCATGCAAGAGACCTTTCTGGTGGGCATGCTGGCATGTCCTATCATCCCCTGGAAAGGCTAATCAGAAGGAGCCAGGCAAACATCAAAGCATCCTGGGCTGGCATAATAGAAAGAACCGTCTTTAAAAGATAAGAACAAAACACAGAACCAAAATTCTCTGCTACCAATTTGTGCATTCTATCAAATATTTTTATTTCTGTGTCCACTTCAAACTTTTATAGCTTTTTCATCTGAATAAATTTTCTCCCCGACTTTTATTAGCCTTTGTAAAGTCATAGTTCATGATGAATATGGAGCTGGGTCCTCTCATACACTAAGAACAAGCTATACCACCAAGGTACCTGAGTTACTTTAATTATTATATTTCAAGTCCTTACAGGTAGATAATTAGCCTATTTTTGTCCTTTAAAAACTACAATAAGGCTGGGGAGATGGCTCAGGAGATGCAGCGCTTGAATAGCACAAGCATGAGTACTGGAGTTCAGATTCCAGAAACTATGACAACCCCACAGAGGCATGGCAAACAACCGTCTCTAAATCTAGTCCTTGGGAAACAGAGACAGAGAGGTCTAACTGGCTTCCTAGGCTAACCAGGATTGCTGAGTTCTGGGTTCATCTACAGCCCCCGGCTGAGTTCTGGATTCCTCTACAGATCAGGGCTGAGCTCTGGGTTCATCCATAGACCCTGTCTGAGCTCTGAGATCCTCTACTGATGGAGGAAGGTAATTGGTTAATTATAATAAACCAACTGCTTGGCCTCATAGCTTAGAACATAGGTGGGTGGAATAAACAGAATAGGATGCTGGGCAGAAGAGGAAGTGAGGTCAGACTCTGCTCTGCTTCCAGAGGGCTGGAGCAGAGACGCCATGCTCAGCTCTCCCGGGCAGATGCATGCAATGAAGCTCCTCCGACCAGGATGGACTGGACATAGGGTAGATTCTTCCCGGTAAGCGCACCTTGGGGTGCTTACACACATCATTAGAAATGGGCTAGTCCAGGTGCGAGAATTAGCCTGTAAGGGCTAGAGTTCATGGGCCAAGCAGTTCTTAAATGAATACAGTTTGTGTGTTGTTATTTCAGGCATAAGCTAGCCAAGCGGCAGGGGTGCTGGGGACGCAGCCCTGCTGCTCCTATTTCAACACTCTACAGATCCTGGATGAGCTCTGGGTTCATCTATAGACCCTGGCTGATCTCTGGGTTCCTCTATAGACCCTGGTCAAGATCTGGGTTCATCTACAGACCATGTCTCAATAAATAAAGAGTGGTGCCGAAAGGCATTTGATGTCAACTTAAGACCTATAAACACACACACACACAGATACACACACATGCACACAAACCCACTTAACACATACATACAAACCATACATATACATACACAAAATGTAAAGTACAATTAAACTTTTAGGAATCTAAGTTTGAAATCTTGTTTTTACAGTCTCATTCATTAAACACCAGCCCTCTGCCTGTGGGACAAGTGTTTATAGGGCTGCCCGGAGGTGGTTGAAACTAAGAGCATTGGATTTTAGGGTTTATGATCTTTGAACATATATTCCCTGAGCGTGGTAGTCATCTGACATATTAAATACCTCCTCTCAAGTGCATAGCCCTTCTTTCTCATAACTCATTTAACCAATTGCCTTTTGCCAGACATTTAGTGGTCTCCAATTCCTCAAGATTGTAAGTAATGCTGTATCTTCCTTATGATATATCTTTGTCCATCTGTGTAATTACTTCCAGTTTCTGGAAGCAGAATTGCTATGTCAAAGGGCATGCACATGTAAAATCTGACGCTTTTCCCAAACCACTCACTAGTTTATTTCTTTCCATTTTCTGGAAAATATATAATGTCTATCTTTCTCGGACTTTGGATGATTAGGTCACCGGTTTGGCATGAACAGACTTGAAATCACAGTGCTTGGACTTCTGCCTCATAGCTAATAGGGTGTAAAGCCATGAACAGAGATTCCAGGACCTTGATTGCTACCAGGTCCTAGCCTACTACCTTGATCTCTACCAAAACAAACCAGGGGCCAGACATTAAAAGAGAAGACAATTTTTTTCAAGTCAGAATTAAGGAAAACGGGTGAAGATTCTCCATCTCAAAAAAAAAAAAAAAAAAAAAAAA